>NW_028301577.1:26002500-26302500 GCF_042242905.1 Orbicella faveolata | reverse complement strand
TTGAAGGAAGGAGAAATTCTTCACCAGAAAGGTTTCAGGACTCTGTACTCCTTTATCTTCCATTCTGAGGTGACCTGAACATTAATTTGTATTTTTCTTGTCTATTTTAAATCCCAAAGTAGTAATTTCTCCTTGTTAGGAATAAAAACAAGACCTCTGAGGTTTGTAGATTTGGCCCGCAACCAACTTTCTAGGACCCCTAAAGTCTTCTAAAAATATGCTCAGTAAGTCAATTCTGATTGGTTTATTTGTCCTCAAGAACAATAGAACAATAAGAGAACCAAAAAGTCTTCAGGGAGGGTAGGAAAAGCTATTGTCCCCACATGCTTTATTTTGGGTGGTTATGGGTGGCACGGGAAATTGGAGAGGTTTTTCGCAGGGGCGGTTACGGGCAGCACGGGAGTCAATGGGTTAAGGGAGGGTAGGAAAGGCAATTGTCCCCACGTGCTTTATTTCAGGCAGTTATGTGCGGCATGGGAGTCAATTGGTTAAAATTTTCTTATTTGAAAAAGCTCCTTGTTGCAAGCTTTGATTCATTATGTTTCATAAACTGGTGTGAGAAGAAGTAAATGCATTTTAACATGATATGCAGGCTTTTTGTTTTCATTGATGCACAGTGACTGCACACATCTTTTAAAGTGAATTTATTAAATATCTTCAATGGGTACCATAAAAAATGCCCTGTGCATTGAAGCTGTAATGCTTTGTCGAGTAAACATGACACATACCGGTACACATGCTTTCACAATCAATTTTTCCTTCAGCTTGTTCATGCATTAAGAAGTTGTGTAGTCTTTTTTAATCCAAAATCCACTTATATGCTTTTCAACTATTCAATCTATAGTTTTTGCAAAAATCATAAATGCCGCTTTATTACAGATGTAGTTAATGAAAGGTGTCTTTAAGTTACTGCGTATTTCAGAAGAAGACCATTTCAAATGCTTCATGCGTGAAAAGGAGAAGTATATTTTGGTGTTGATGTTCATTCCACTCATTTAATGAGTATGAAAATTAAGAAAGAAAAAATTAAAAATACCTTGGGAGCTAGGTTGACGACCAAGCACGAAAAGTTAGTCACCGGTGAAAAAAACCTGTTCCCATTGACGACCCAGCATTTCTGACATCAAGCTTTGTAGTTTTTGACTGCTTGTTTTTGATACATTTTTGAAAGGTTGGTTGATGGTTTTTGCAATCATCATTGCACTGCTTATTTTGGAAAGCGTTGTTAATTGTGGACAACTCTGTTTGTTTCAGGATTCTCAAAAACATAGGCATGCAGCAGGTTGGCCGAAACTATTACCACATCGATCATCCCATTATGATCGACAAGTTCAAGTAAGTACCCTCCCTGCTTCCACCCCCTCCCTTAAAAGATAATTAAATGGATTATTTCATTTCCACTTAAAATTTTATACAATTCATAAGAAAATTAATTTTACTAGTAGTAATCAGAGATTATGAGAGTGCGTTCGACGCTCTCACTTTAATATATATACATATCGTAAATAAATGATTTCACTAGCTGACTTTCAACCAACAGTCAGATATGCATAGTGTCAAAGTCCATGCTAGTGAACAGGTCACGATTTGTTGATACGTTGCGTGACGCGGCCAGTTTCTGTAGTTTCTCAAGTTTCATAGAATATTTAAATTACGTACATTATTTTAAGCTAGCATTTGCAGTCGCATGCTCGTTTGGCGTGGTCATTTATCATAAACAAACTCTGTGCGACTAATTCGAGTATTTCCCCTGATTAATAAAGTAGTCTTATGGATCTTGCCTTCAGAGTACTTTTCCACTGATTCCAAACAATAAAATTGCGACCAGATAAAGACTGAGCTATCTGTCGCAACCGGAACTAATCAACAAATACAATCAAAATGTAGCTGTTCCCACGAATATCATCTAGAAGCTAAGTCATGTTAATAAACAAGGACAATTCCCTCAAATTTCGATAAACACCACTGTCAAAACGTTTACATTCGCCAAAATCTAACGCTGAAACCACAATAGCGAGGCGTACGGCGACTGAATGGAAAGAAGTCAAAAAAAGATCCATCGGAAAGACAAGCTCACATGGCCTGCTCACATACTCACATGTTCGCCACATGTCTTATTGCATGTCTTAGAGTTAAACGGTACCAGTTTACTGGCCATGACATGCCCCTGCAAAAATCAAGCGGGGTGGCCATTTTGGTGTCCTTACAGGAATGTGGTTTTTTCAGGCTAGAACCGTGCACAGGGAGACCAACTCTGAAAAGCCACAGGCCAAAATTAGGTTTGCATTCCACTTCATTGAATGCAATTAACAGGTTTATTAACAGGTTTATTAATTAATTAACAAATAGATTCCATGTTGCCCTGCATCTGTTCAGTAATTGATCACAGAGGAGGTATAAAAGAACAAAAGAGGCACACAAGGCTATTCCATGTAATTAGCTGTTTATTTCAGCTGTGGTTTGCGGAGGAGGAAAAAGTGCATGACCAGCTTAAAGAGGGTCAGCGAAGGAGGGTCTCCAGATTGAACTGAAAACGTACTGGACACACAATCTGAAGTCCAGCATGTTAACCATTGGGTTACTGCACCTCCTACAACACAAAGCTGTGTTAAAATGTCATGACACTGTTGTCAGTCACTTACTAAGAAGTGCTTTTTTTTTTTAAATTGAACCTAGGTTGGAACTGTGGCCAGGTTATACAACCTCTATTATGCCATATGAAACTGAAGTCCTTCTTAGTGCAGATGTGTCGCACAAAGTTTTAAGACAAACGACTGTGCTAGAGTATCTTTATGAACTCTACAATACTGTAAATCAACGAGATTTCCACAGTACAGCCACGAAGAAGCTTGTGGGTCAGATAATCTTGACAAGGTATTCTTAATTGCAAATGCTTTAAAGATAAACTGGTGTAAAGTAGATATTTGCTCCTCCTAACTTCACCTGCTCATAAAAAGAGGAATAAAACTAACACACTGGCCAACAACATTTAGACACCATTGGTTAACAAGATTCTTGATGCCAATGGGATGCTGTTTCTTATTCAGTGGGCAAAGAGCTTGAATTTTAAAGACGTGACTGTGCACGGGAAAACATACTTAAACGCTTATCTGTTAGAGGGGCAATATCATTAACCATTCGTTAGTCACCGGTTAGAAAGTTTTCTCGTAAACATTAGACGCATTAACTAAGTGTTAGCTTTGAAAGTCAAAATGTTAGCATGGAGAGTATAAGCGTTAGCCGTTAGCATCATATCGTTAGAACAAAAAGCTTAACCACTGCAGAGCCTTAAAATTAGTATTCGTTAGATGGTTATGTAATTGTTTGCTATATAATTCTGTGCTGTAACGAGCCATTCTAAGGCAAAACTTGTTAGCCGTTAGAACAACAATAATAATAATAATAATAATAGTAATAATAATAATAATAATAATAATAGTAATAATAATAATTATGATAACACTATAATAATATGGCGTGACAGATAACTTCGCTCGTCATCTTGGCTTAAACCTCTGCATTATTATAGCCAAAAATTATTTATATACTGCCTCAAGAAAAGAAGAAGAGTTTTAGTTCGATGCTTTCTTAGCAATGTTGACAAACAAAATCAAAATTGAGAAACATAAATCTAAGTCACAAATTAATATGTGAGAAAGCCTCCTATTGTAGCTAACCCCTTACATGAAAGATATTAACAAATTGTAATGTAAGATATTATTGTAATGTGAGATATTAAACATTGGAAATAATGTTAGTATTGTAAGTTTTGTTAGTATCGTTAAATTGTAAGTTACGTTGACATTGTAAATAGTATTTATTTAGTTATTTCATTTACTATGCGGAATTAAAAACTGAAGCTTAACCCATTGACGCCTGAATGAAATTGCCCCTAATTCCCTGGCGTTTTTTGGAATATTTCTGAGCGAGTGAAAGCACAAAGATAGACCATATGCGCAGTAACAACAGACACAAGATCAGGTTTCAAGACATCGCTTATTTTAAGTTGAATAAATGAAGGGTCAAAATATTAAAAAATATTAGCAAAAAGAACTGAACCTAATGTGTAAAACTGATGAGAAAACAAGAAATTATATTACTTCTTTACCATCCGACAAAATGTCCCACAGAAGCTGAGAAAAGTGACTTTGCAAAAATGAGTTAATTATTGACTTTGGAGGACAAAAACGAAACCAAATACAACAGAATTGGATTTCTTGTACTATAACGGCTATCAGTTGAGAAAACAACGAAAAATAAAAGCGACGAACTCATGTAAAAATCAATACGAAAACAAGAAATCAAGTAATTTCTTCGCTAAGCGACGAAAATATTACAACGCTGCAAAAGAGGATTAAAGTCGTAAATCAAAAAGACGACAAAAACAAGCGAATTATTTTGAGATCAGTCGTACTTCAACTGTGTTAAATCAGTGGCCATTTAGCTCTGTTCTCAGCAGTTCTGTAGTAGCTGAATAAGACTCCAAAAAATATTTGAACAAAGTGAATAAACCAAATAAACAGTGCCTGGAGGTCGCCGTAAATTAAATCTGCAGAAATCCAGTGTGCAAGTTACTGTTCACTTTTAAAACCAAAAATTCCCAAATACAAGGAACCAAATAAAAGAAATGCGAAAGGAAGTTCAATAACAATAAATTTTCATTCAAGCTGAGACGAAGAAACCTATTTAAAAGCAAAAAATTCCCATTCAAAATTTTGCAGACATGCTTTGCTGCATGAGTGCACGTTCAAATTATTCTTCATGCTAACGCAAAAGCTTGAGTTTTTGCCAAACGCTTTTGCAGTCATTTTAATGCCCATGGCTTTACCAATCGTTCCAAAAGTTGAATTCAACTTCGAAGTAATAGTGCACATTACCATTTTTGTTTCTGAAGTCCGAACAGCTGCTTTAAACCTGCGATCTGTCGTCGAAACTTACTTGAAAGCGCTCTGATCTTCATGTTTTCTCGACGGTTGTAGGAAGAAAAACTTCTTCACCAGAAAGTTTTGAGGACTCTGTACTCCCTCATCCTCCATTCTGAGGCCACCTGAACATTGAATTGTATTTTTCCTTTCTATTTTAAAGCCTGAAGCAGTAATTTATCGGTGTTAGGAATGAAAACAAGACCTTGGAAGGTTTTTAGATTTGGCCCACAACACGCCATGATTACTTGCACTTTTTGAGCGCATGATTTTAGAAGAAAAACCGTCTTTCTAGGACCCCCAAAGTCCTCTGAAAATATGATCAGAAAGTCCATTCTGATTGGTTTATTTGTCCTCAAGAACAATACAACAATCAGAGAACCAAAAAATCTTCAGCGAGGGTAGGAAAGGCACTTGTCCCCATGTGCTTTTTTTTGGGCGGTTACGGGTGGCACAGGGAAATGGAGGAGTTTTCGCACGGGTGGTTATGGGCGGCACAGGCGTCAATGGGCTAAACATTTAAAACTACAAGGATAAAAAAAATCCTGTATATACAAGAATATGTTAATTACAAACAGTTCCGGCTAGGTATTTCTTAAACTTTTCTTGGCTATAGTCTCTAGCATCTACAGATAAAACGTTCCAAGCATGTACTCTTCTGTACTGGAAAGATCTTTGTCCTGTCTTAGAAGATAGCTTAGTTATGAACAGGTTTCCATTTGTGGCTGATCTTGTGTTGATTTGGTGTTTATCTCAAAAATACTCAGCCTTTAACATACTTAGCAAAGAACGTTAGAACACTTTGAAGGCGGTTATAATGAAAAGCTTATAAACTGGAGCTGTTAACCGTTTGGAAAATGTACAGTTTGTAGGGTTTGTCTGTTTAAATATTGCTGCAGTGATCTGTGTATGGTTGGTTTTGAATCCTGTGGATACTTTAAATGCACCAGACTGAGTCACTGTTGTGTTCTCTTTTTCCTAGGTACAACAACAAAACGTACCGCATTGATGACATCAAGTGGGATGTGTTTCCATCTCATACCTTCCATGGCAGATTCAAAGGGGTTGAACGCGATATATCCTATATTGAATATTATCAGGAGGTATTAATTGTTTCTTCTTAAACCATTAATAATTTATTAATTCTCAACAAAGATGTAGCATGATGGTGATGGTGCCAGGCTATGTGAACTCAGGGGTCCTTAGAAAAAATTGAACTACACCATAGATATTCCATGCAATCCACCTCACTGCGTGTAAATAATAGCCCAGATCAAGAATATAATGGCTATCTTACATTTCTGGTATTTCTGTCCACCCTGACCAAAAGTAATAGAGGGAAATGGCTTGGAAAGCTGGCCATGTTCTTTGTTGTATGCTTTTGTATGCTGTTTTGGGGATTGACGGTACACAAAACTTGGCAGAATACAAAAGGTGGTTATTTGTGCTCGTGAAACTAACCAATAAAAGCATTGTGACTATGTAAATCATGCATAGTCAGTGAGAATAAACAAAAGATGTATGGGGTCAAGGACCTTCCAGCATAAATCCTTGCCTGTTTGTTTGCTTCTTTGATGTTTACTGGACTTCCTAACCATTTTGCTGTATTAACTATTCCCTGACCTTGACTAAGGGCCATTTTTGGATTGTGGGAACAGTGTATTATAATGGTTCCTTGGTGATAAGTTTCTCCCAAATTAAAATAAATAATAACCAATCATTCCTTTTCAGACATATGAGCGGACCATTACTGATAGGGATCAACCCCTCCTTGTTAGTCGCTTAAAGAAACTTGTAAGTGAAAATGATTTGCTTTTCTTTTCTTTTCCTCGTGACGTGTTTGTCACTTCTGATGTGTTGGTTATGTTTTCACTGTAATTTGGACTTGCAACTCCCATTTTGCATGTCTTTACAGCCGGGCCAGAAAATGAGAATTCCTGAGGGTGAACTCTTTCTTGTACCAGAATTGTGCTTCTTAACAGGTAATTACACTCGGACTGTTTTTAGCCAGTAACATTGATTGCTTGTCGCTATTTTAATTCATATTGTTGGTTTTCACAAGTGGTGTGATCAAAACTAAAAATCGTAACCATTCAATAAATGAAGTCAAGAATCTGGGATATGATAGATAATTGATATATAAACAACCTTACCAAGAATTAGGTCTCTGCAGTTTTTCATTTGTGCGGTATTCAGAAAAAGTGTTTCACCCAAAGTTATAGAGCTTTGTATGTAGACATCCGTATTGATGCCCCTGAGAGGGGCATAAATATAGAGGCAGTAACGTAACAGAAACATCTGTCATTGGGTTTTGCTATTGAAACAAAAAGTTGTTGCTTTAGAACTCCAACACATTGAGATTAATGGTTCTAACTAGTGCAAGAATTGTTCAGGTGGCAAAAACTAAAGTGATAACTCATCTTTTGACCTATGCAACAGCCTACTCAGGCCACCATTCAGGGCTCAAAATTAACTTTTTCGTTCGAGAGCCAGCTGGCGACTAATGGAAAAATTTTGGTTGCCAGATCGTCAATTTTGGTCGCCAACTTATTTTATAAATAACTTACACAAGAACACGGTTTTATACGTTACTTTGCATGCAAGAAAAGTCACAATTGAAGAGTGAAAACAATTAGAAACAACATCAATAACACTTAGTTATAAAGCTACCGTTGTTCTCAGGTGATATGTCTCTGGTCCGAAGGTGATGGTTGTCTCCATAGTCATTTTATTTTTAAATGAAGCGAAGCATAAAACGTTTTAATTCCGTGGTTTTCATTGTGAGACAAACATGGGTTCTTGCGTATTTTCCCATTGCCACTTCTTCGAAATGCTGTTACGTTCTTTATTTGACTTGCTTTCCTCGAAGTGCACCTGCGATCCCAGTTTCGGAAGAAGCGGCTGAAACAATATGGTGCGCCCTGAACGCAGTATCGACGTGTCGAAATACATTCAATTTTTTCAATTATCTTGTAATATTCAGACATTATTTTACTAGGAACGGAAAGGTGAGTTGTATACTAGCTACCATATCCAATTGATTTCCTAATATAAAGATTTAAAAACAAAAGTTGTGTCGTGGTTTTCTTTAGTTATCGGACAAAACGCGAGTCGCCAGCTGGCGACCAGTTCTGAAAATTTAGTCGCCAGTGCTCAATTTTTGGTTGCATCGGCGACCAGTGAGTCACAATTTCGAGCCCTGCCATTTAATGTCTTGCAATGCAAAAGCTTGGAAATTCAAACATGCTCTGTTACAAAACCAAGAACCCTATCAAGCCAAAACATTGTAAAATGTCAAGTTCCTAAAGGGTCTTAAAGGTGATAAAACTAAAACCTCCGAAGGAAAGGTGATTTTAAATTTTAGAATATGACTACATCATATGAAATTATGCCTCTTTTGTACAGGACTAACTGACGAGATGCGCAATGATTTCATGCTCATGAAGGATCTTGCAGTTCATACCAGAGTTGATCCCAAAGCACGTAACCAGTCTCTTATGAGGTTTATGGGGAGCATACAAAGGTACATTTGCAGCTGCATAATCAAGCATATGAAGCAGGGTTTCATTTATTTCTTCAGCAGAAAGTCAAATTCACAGGGAAGCAAAACTTTTGGTACTGAAACTTTCCCCTAGAGGATCATTCCAGGCGGGCAAAGTCATCCTCAGAGCCAGTCAATTTGCTCGGTGCCGGGCCCTTGATAAAACCACTGTAACAGTAACAGTAACTTTTTTAACCCTGAAGATGAACATTATATAGCCCCTATGAAATGCTCAGATTTCAAATGTATTCTTCAGTTTGGTAGAATTGTGTCATAAGAGATCTATGTTCAAACATTAGTAGCATAATACATAACCAATCTTTGTAGCACAGTCTAAGAGCCATGTGGCCCAGGCCAGGCCTTATCTCTTGCTTCCTTAGCATGAAGCGACTGAGAGTATTTCTACTCCCCCTTGGATAGTAGGCTTATCTGTCTCAAGGTTCCCCCTTGGCATTAAATTTTCCAGTACTCATACTTCTGGGTGTAGGGAGGTACTGTGAGAATAAACTGTCTTGCCCAAAAACACACCACAGCGTCACCAGCCAGGGCTGAAACCAGGTCCGCTTAATCAGAGGTGAGCACATCAGCCATGACACCATTGCACTTTTTGCACCAATTAATGTACATTTGCCAATTTGGGGAAATTTCTGTTCACTTGAGTTTAAAACTTAACCATGCCTATTCCTCCTAGATCTCTTTAATCTTAATTTTCATATAATACTAGTTCAGAAGATACCAAACAAGGTAGATTGTAAAAAGTAGCAAAAATGGAGGAAGCACGCCTAGAAATTTTGTGGCGGACTACCAAATCATGAGATCTCTCTGTGTTTTTCTTAGTAATGAAGAATCAGCTGCTGAGTTGTCAGGCTGGAATCTAGAGGTATTGTGTCAAATTATGTAAATGTATGCTTTTTATTAAATAAACGTTGATACGTGCAGTAGCTATGTAGTTATCCAGGAGTGTTTCTGAACCAGGTTTTAAGCTTGAATTTAAAAGTAGGTGTCCCCTAGTTAACATTGGAAGTAATACCTCAATCCCTTAGGGAAGTCTAGGGGCAGTGGTCTCAAAAATACTATGCAAAATGCAAGAATGGTAAATCCATTTTCTGTTAGTTTCATTATATGTAAGACATACAAAAAGAAAAAGAGAAGCTGAAATCATCTGTGTACTTTACTTTTTTAGATAGATAATGTATTTGGGCTTAACCCATTGATGCCTGAATGAAATTGCCTGCAACTCACTCCTAAGTCCCTGGTGTTTTTTGAAATATTTCAGAGCACACGAAAGCACAAAAGTAAACTATATGCACAGTAACCACAGACACAACATCAGGTTTAAAGACATCGTTTGTTTAAAGTTGAATAAATGAAGTGTCAAAATATTAAAAAATATTAACAAAAAGAACTTTGCAAAAATGATTTCATTATTGACGTTGGAGGACAAAAACGAAATGGCTAACATTTGAGAAAACAATGAAAAATAAAAGTGAAGAACTCCTGTAAAAATCAATCTGAAAACAAGAAATCAATTAATTTCTTCACCGTGCAACAAAATATTACGGCACTGCGAAAGAAAGAGGAAAGTCTTTAATAAGAAAGACAACATAAACAAGCCAATTATTTTGAGATTTATACAAAAGCAAACAATTGTCAAATACTTGTGAAATGTTCATGGCTAGTCTGACGCGGCGTTTCGTCTCGGCCAAGAGACTCTTCAGAGACCTTAAGAATTCAAAGGCAAACTCGTTGAGCATCACGCCCAAAGTCCCGTTCGCAAATTCTTGATGTTGACAGTCTTGGCCCTCTATCGCAGAAGGATTCCCAACCGTACGTTTATGAGTTAAATTTATACAAAAGCCAACAATTGTCAAATACTTGTGAAATGTTCGTGGCTAGTCCGACGCGGCGTTTCGTCTCAGCCAAGAGACTCTACAATTGTCAAATACTTGTGAAATGTTCGTGGCTAGTCTGACGTGGCGTTTTGTCTCGGCCAAGAGTCTTTTGGCCGAGACAAAACTCCTTGTCAGACTAGCCACGAACATTTCACAAGTATTTGACAATTGTTTGCTTTTGTATAAATTTAACTCATGAACGTACAGTTGGGAATCCTTCTGCAATAGAGGGCCAGACTGTCAACATCAAGAATTTGCGAACGGGACTTCGGGCGTGATGCTCAGCGAGTTTGCCTTTGAATTCTAAAGGTCTCTGAAGAGTCTCTTGGCCGAGACGAAACGCCGCGTCAGACTAGCCACGAACATTTCACAATTATTTTGAGATTCCCAAATACAGAGCACCAAATGAAAGAAATGCGAATGGAAGTTCAATAACAATAAATTTTCATTCCAGCTGAGATAAAGAAACCTATTTAAAAGCAAAAAAGTTGTTCAAAATTTCGCAGACGTGCTTCACTGCATGACTGCATGTTCAAATTATTCTCCATGCTAACGCAAAAGCTTGAGTTTTTGCAGATCACTTTTGCAGTCATTGTAACACCAGTGGCGTTACCAATCATTCCAAAAGTTGAATTCAACTTCAAAGTAATAATTTACATTACCATTTTTGTTTCTTAAATCCGAAAAGCTGCTTTAAATCTGCAATCTGTCGTCAAAACGTACCTGAAAGTGGCGGTGGTTGTAGGAAGGAAAACTTCTTCACCAGAAAGTTTTGAGGACTCTGTACTCCTTGATCCTCCATTTTGAGGCCACCTAAACATTGATTTGAATTTTTCCTTTCTATTTTAAAGCCCAAAGCAGTAATTTATCTGTGTTAGGAATGAAAACAAGACCTTGGAAGTTTTAAGATTTGGCCCTCAATGCCCTATGATTACCTGCACTTTTCGAGTGCATGTTTCTAAGAAGAAAAACAGTCTTTCTAGGACCCCTAAAGTCCTCTAAAAATATGCTCAGAAAGTCCATTCTGATTGGTTTATTTGTCCTCAAAAACATTAGAACAATAGGAGAACCAATAAGTCTTCAGGGAGGGTAGGAGAGGCAATTGTCCCAATGTGCTTTTTTTTTCGGGCCATTACAGGCACACAGGTAATTAGAGGGGTTTTTTGCATGGGCAGTTACATGTGGCACAGGCATCAATGGGTTAAAAAATGAGAAATATCAGATAAATACATATATCAAATAGTAAGGTATTGTAGTGATGTCATCTCAATGAGCAAACTATAGCAATAGAATTGACTAGTAACTTAAGAGAAAGCTCTAAGATTTCCACATTTCTTAAACATTTTAAAAGGTTCCCCCGAAGCCGGCAACCTAACACTCCAGAAGTTAATAACCATTCATTCCTTTATAATAACAAGGCGTTGCTGGGAATAGAATTGTGGTCAAGACTCTAGGTGTTTCTTCCAATAATCTTTGATGAAAATATGATTTTAATATTTACTTGATTAGATTAATGTTCAAATTTCCTTGGTGAAAAACACTCTATTCATTTTAACGTTGGTCATCAACCTCTTTTACTAGTTCTGAGCTTCCAGTTATGCTTTCAAATTGTTGCACTGGGTTGTAAGTGCATAGCTATCTGCAGCAGCAAGTTGACTGACTTTCTGTATTTTTATTTCAGTTTGAAAAAACAACTCTAAACTTGCCTGGAAGAGTTCTTCCTGCTGAGAAGATCTACCAGAAGAACAAGTCTGTAAGTTCAACTGTATTTTGTAGTACTTCTCAAACTCATTAAGAGTAAATGTCAGTAAGGATCAAAGAAATCATGGAGACAGCTCAAAATTCAATTTCTCCATACTTTGTCTACTGGTAGACCTTAGTCCCATACATATGACAAGGATGTTCATTTGTTTAAATTCTCGCTTGTTTGCGAGAAATCAACTTGAAACGGTTTACAGTATTTTCTTGAAGAAAACTTTCAAAGTTGTCATAATTTGTGGCGTTGTCGAGTCAGCTCATTGCAAGTTTTCAATCAGTTTCACACTATCCCTATTTGTCTTTTGCTTCTGCAATTGAACGGCAGCAAAACCAACTCAACCTTTCCTTGCAAATAAAACTGACTTTTTTTTTTCAAGTGCACCCATAGCTGCTCTGAAATGAATTCATTGGTACTTCAAACAAACATGCCAAAAATGCCCGCAGTAAGCAATGAATTCCACCAGGAAATCTCCTGAAACATGTTCAAGGATGGCTTCAACTTTCTGTTAGCCTGCGTAGCAGGTGTATAAAGTGGAGGGGATGGGGGAGTTGCAAGAGAATCGGGGGAAAAAAAAAACGGAGTGGGAGGGGAAAAGGAACGCCTGCTCGTTGGCGGCCACGAAATTCTGATTGGTTAATTGGACAATAGGATGGGTTTGTGACGTAATGTGAAAACAACCAAAATGGTGGCCGAAGTGGATGTGCTAGCAAGAGTTTTGGCTGATTTGAGTGTCCTCGCTCGTAGTAAATCCAAGTTAAAACCGGAGCAAGAAGTTCCAGTAAAATCTCCTCTAGATGGAAAAGATGTATTAGCGGTGTTGCCTGCAGGATACAGCAAAAGCTTCATATATCAAATGTTTGTTCGCGCCAAGGACTTTGAACTGAATGGTAAAGCAACGATTCTGGTGATTTAAATCTTCATCGACTCTTAAGCTGCATACAGCTTGTTCGATAAAACTGTACAGTTCAGCTGCATTTCTTACAAGATCTACAGACCTGCTCTGAAAAGTTTTTGTCTCTCATTAGTAGAAACCCACTCGAGCCATAACAGTCGGCTAAAATCAGCCCAACACTTTCTTTTCTGCCCAACAGCGAAAATAGATTTTCAAATGACGCTCTTCCTCCTCCAGCAGTAAAGGTTACTCCACAAAATCTGCAGCTGCTGGTTTTTTTTTTTTGATTGTCTATCTTTGGTTTTCTTCCTCTTTTACAAACTTTTGTGGGAGTTGCTGACATTACACGGCCTGAAGATTTTGTCACAATGCTCGCTGCTATGAATATTTTTTCACGCCTTCCCACATAAGTCAGTCATGCAGAAAGGCGTGCACCTTATTCTGATTGGTCATTGAACTGACAGCTCTGTTAATCAGATAACCATAAAACAGTAGGCAGAGATGCATAAGAAGTGGGCGTTCCCTTCCCCGAATTCTCTTCCTCTTCCTCCACCCCCTCCCCTTTATACGCCTGCTACGCAGGCTAACTGTCTGCCAGTTAATTTCCTTGGGATCTTTTGTATTTGTACAGCAAGAGATTCCTGAAAAAAGCCAATTTTCAATATCTGTGTTTTTGAAATTTGCAAATTATGTATAAAGATTACTGCCCTTGCACACATGTTTGCAGTTAAGAGTTTCTGATGTGAAACTCCTCTGTAATGTTAAGCGAAGCAAAATCAGCGGATTAAGTTGAATATGCATGAGAGCAAAATGTAGAATTGCACTGTACAGAAACGCATCAAGAAACGTTCACAAAACCTGCTATGACTCACCTCTTGACCTCATCTTGATATGTTTGCTCATCATGACATCTTTCTTTGTTTGTTTCCTGCTAAATTGTGCTATACCTCACTTTTGACCTAACAAAATGATCTTGCTGTTTTCGCCTACAACACAAGACATGTACAGATACATGTAATGTAAAATGTGTAGGCAGGCCTAAGTAACAAACAGTTTCTTAACGTTGAACTTTTTCATTTTGCAAATATTACAACACACCCCTGAATGGAAAATTATTATTATTAAAAGAAAATTAATTATTAATTATTATTATATTATTATGGGCTTGTTCGAAAGCAAGACTGCCCTCACATCACAAGTAGTTTCTTAATGAGCAATGCTTCTTAACACCCTTTCATAATTTATTTTCCAAGTGCAGTGGCTCACAGCCACTTTGATATGGATATCCTGATGAAACATTCTCTTGTTTGATATATTACATCTGTTGTGATCATCCAAGTGGGATCAGTTTGGTTTATGGTTGAAAGTGAATGCTCCCTTCTCAGCATTACTATTGTCAGATCAGAAAAATGTAAGTGCATGGGTTACTAAGAAAATCACTTGCCCTGTTGGTGTAATCACAACCCTGATCTTGTTTATTTTTCAGTATTCATATGACCCTAAGAGTGCTGATTGGTCCAAGGAGATGAGAGGCAATCCCCTTCACAGTACTGTGAACTTGGAGAATTGGATTCTCGTCTACACTCAAAGGGACACTGGAAATGCAAAGGATTTTTCACAGACTTTGAGGAAGGTTTGCGGTCCTATGGGAATCAGTGTGGCCAACCATATCGAGTAAGTATTTTATGTCTTTGTAATTCCCTAAAATTTTCCTCTTTGCAGGTAAAAGTAGGAACATTGTCTACTGTTCCAAATCTCAGAATCTGAAAATTCCTCTCAGCATTTGCTGTAGACCACTCTTGGAAAAAATAGTTGTTTTCGAGTCTGAGATTCCCAATGCTGTAGTTTTATAAATCCGTCATCTTCAAAAAGTCACTTGAAAATCTGATTTAGATTATTGAGTTATATTCATAGAGAGCACAATGTTGTAGTGTAACTATTCACTGTTAAATATTCTTCAGCTATGATCATTTGTTATTGTTTATTCTTGTCCTTTACAGTTGCCCAATTCAGAATGACCGCACAGAAACCTACTTAAGCGCTATTAAAAATAATGTCAGTCCTGCGTTGCAAATGGTAGTCACAATTTTAACAACCAACCGCAAAGACCGTTATGATGCCATCAAGAAGTTGTGTTGCTTGGAGAAGCCAGGTATAAAATATAACAAATGAGAATATTTCATTATGAGTCAGAGTAGCCTGCAAGCAGCCTTTAGTACGTTGTGGCAGGAGCAAAGTCGATGAGCTAAGTCGCAAAAGATGAGTCAGCAAGCAAGAGCCTTGCATAAGTAAAGAGAGCCTGCACTGAAGGTATTGTTTTCTGAATACAATGTGTTCACCTACGAATTCAGCATTCTGATTGGTGAAAAACGACAGGTCCTATTAATATGATCAAAACCAGCGACGATTATCGAAGGCAAACACGGAATGGCATCCAAGAATCCAAATGTGGGATTTATCCTGGAAGCTTTTGAAAACCTTTCCATGGAAGCAAAAAGTCTGCTCAATCTAAAACATGAACCGGAAAAAGCTGTCAATTGTCTTTCAGGAGAAAGGGATGTTTTAGCGGTTATGCTAACTGGATATGGTAAACGTTTCAATAAATTCGTTTTGTTGTTACTGCTGAAGTAGTAGTGTAGTCAACACATTCTTGAAGTATTCAAGAATTTTCATTGGTACTTTTGTATGTTGGTTCAGATTCAAGAAGCAGGCAATTAGTGATCTCTTTATGCAAGACTTAAAGTATAGCCAGTCAGCCATTCTCTTATAGTCAACGATAGATGTAATATTATATGCTTGAACAAGAATTACCCCATATGTCAGAAAACAAAATTGTTGCAAACTTAATAATTGAAATCCAGAAAGAATCATGACAAACTTTAAGTTAGGTATAGCGAGTCATTAATTTTGGTGCATTTTGACTGAGTAGTCCAGATCTGCATTGTCGTATACAGACTATGCGTGGATTCCCATGTGGTTCCAGTTTAGTTTTGTTCGTTCTTTGTTTGTGTGTGTGCGCGTGTGTTGTGTATGTGTTTTGTATTGTCAGCCCTAAGTTACACTGCAGGTAAATTTACTTAACTGACCTTTGTTTTGGTTTATCTATCTGTTTAATACCTTAATTGGCTGCCTGCATCTCAGGTCCCTAGGGTCGTGAGTTATTTTTCTGTCTAAAAATTGTATTGATGAGTACTTTTAAAGGTGGTGGTGGTTGTTGTTGTTGTTCCAGTGCCATCTCAGGTGATTGTAGGTCGTACCATCTCAAAGAAGCAGATGTTGATGAGTGTTTGTACCAAGATTGGCATCCAACTCAATGTTAAACTTGGGGGTGAAGCTTGGGCAGTGGAAATTCCTGTGAGTAGTGATCATCTGTTTAGTTAACATATTTTCTGCACGAGTGATGCTATCAGATCTATTTATCAATTCAATTATGAGCTCGAGATTTCTATGAGATGATAGTTGGTGAGGCCAAAGGCCAAATCAACTATGGCCTCAAATCGAGAACATAGGATACTAACTGAAGTGAACTTCGAATAATGGTTGCCAGTTATTTCTCTACATAGTATTAAGATTATCACTAAAGAAAAACTGCACAGAATAAATTCTCTTTTGAAATTGGTAGTTGTATAGGTGCACGCATTAAGAGGACAGATGCTCTGATTGTGATTTTCATTCAGCCTGTAATGATTACTTGCAAACTATTTTTAAGGCACCTAGATCAAAAACAAATTGTTGTGCTGTGGATAGGAGGGACAGGATGGTCGTAAGGGAGGAAGGGTTATAAGGAATGGTGACTTAGAGAGGGAAGATGTTGGAGAACTTTAGCCGTTACTTAATGTGTCTTATTTCTTTGCAGCTGCAAAGGACTATGGTGATAGGAATTGATTGTTATCATGATTCATCAACGAAAGGCCGTTCTGTTGGTGGATTTGTTGCCAGTATGAACAAAACCTTGACTAAGTATGTATAAACTTATCTTAGCAGGGAGACTTATTCCAAACCGGTGTAAAATTTTGTGTTGACCTGTCCATTATTCTGCTCTTAGTAATTGCTAAGTTCTGGCCAATCCTGGGCCCAGTTGTTCAAAGCTTGATTAAGCTAACCCAGGATTAACAAGATTTTTGATTTCAGTTTTGTAACTTTTCGGTGAGGTTTTCTGTCGGCTGTCCTTCAATGTTGAGCTTGACTGAGCTCAAACTACTCAAAACGTGGGCAGTAAAAAACATTTTTATACCAGAAAAATTAATACTTTGGTTAACTTTTAATCCTGGGTTGGTGTTAACCAACTTTTGAACAACCCGGCCCTAGAGTGCAAGTCATACAACGTTAAAAAATGTGTGGCCAGCAAGTGCAAAACGCTGCAAGTATATTGTTGCTTCCAGTTTAGCCTTTTCAGAAAATTTGATTACTATTAAGAAAATAGAAAACTTTTTAAATAGCCAGATCTTTTAGCCTAAATTTGATGTAGGGTTTAGGGGTATCTGTGATGCTATGGAAAGGTTTACATTATTGGACTGAAGGCACTCTGGAAGGTACATGTTAACCTCAAGGAAGTCACTTACCAGCCCAAGCAGTTTTTTAAACCAAAGATGCTTTCATGGAAGCAAATGGTGGAAATGTATTATAATAATTAACAACAACATGGCAGACGATAAGCTGATTTAAGTGAGGTTGAAAGTGAGTGAATTAGTGATATTAAAAATTGTAGGGGTGCGAGAGCTAATACTTTGTGTCTGGGCCAACAATTTATATAATATCCTGTTTTTGATGTTGTGTCCTTTTTACATTACATTGCATTGCATTACTTCACTTCACTTCACTTCGCTTTACATGACTTCACATGACTTGACTTGACTTCACTTTATTTACCCTCGGATTTGAGAGTAGCTTATGCAGCTAATATCTCCGAGCATTTAACCATCAGATGAGAGATAGACCACCACACCGAGAACTACGTCCCCTACTCTTTTCGATCAGTGTGTGGGTTCTTTTACGTCCCACAGAATTAATTTTGAAGAGTTGTGAGACGGGGTACACGGTTTATTGTCCTTATCTGAGAAGACTAGAAAGCCTAACCATTTGCAGATGTCATTACAAAGACAGCACTTTGTCCTCAATTATTTTAAGACCCAGAGTGTTGGTCCGGCTGGGGTTTGAACCTGCTACCTATTACACGCTAGTCCGCTGCTCTACCATTGAGCTAACTGGTTGGTGGTCCTGTTTGTTGTGTTTTAGGTATTATTCCAAGGTAAGCTTCCAACACACTGGTATGGAGCTCATTGATCAATTGAAGACGAACATGACAGGTAGTGTATAATTATCAAGACATGATTGATCACCGAAGTTATACAGACAACTTAAGCAGTTGTGAAATTGAAGCCTAAAAAAAAGGCCTGGATGGGATACGAAACCATGACCTCTGTGATACCGGTGCAGTGCTCTACCAACTGAGCTATCAAGCCAACTGGCCACACTGCGAGTTCGTAATATACCCGTAAATGGTGAAGAATTCAAATGAATATATGAAATATACATATAGTGTATGTTATCGTGATTGGCAGGCACCAACCTGTTGGTGCCTGCCGAGTTTCTTTCTTATGAAATCCTAACTTGGCAGCAATATTTTTTTTTAGTGTATTCCATCCTATTCAAAAAAACACAGCCAATCAGAATTCTGATACTTATACTACAGTACAATTACAGAAAGTACCAAGGGCTGTACTTAACATGTTAAAACTTACACCTCATGCTATTTTCAATAACATTATTTATAGACGTGGTTCTTAAAGGGTCCTAGTCAGCCACACCTTTGTTTTTGTTTGCATGCGAGCGTTTGGCTTTTATATTTTATTCGGAACATGTTGAAACGAAGGAAATCACTGTGAAACTACTTAAGAAAATTACTTACCTTCAGGAACACAGCTTGTAGTAATCTGAGCAATAAGATTTCGCTCCACCATACAATATCAATAATTTTGATGGCATCAATGACGGAGGCTGACAAGGGTCCTTTAATACAACAATTTTTGTAAAGGGGCACTTTTGTCACTGAACCCTCTTGTACATATAAGAGTTAACACCTGAATTCTCTGGATTCTTCAACAGCCGCTCTTAGGAGATACCATGAGGTAAATGGTGATTTGCCCGAGCGAATAATCATTTACCGTGATGGCGTGGGTGATGGACAGCTGCGGCTTGTTGTGGAACATGAAGTCCCACAGCTGAAGGCATCCTTCCAAGACATTTCGGGTGGCTACAAGTAAGTTGTCTGGACCTGTTGGTGCATTGACGGAGGTGCTTTATATGTTTGCCACGGGGTTTTGACACACTTTGAAATTCCATTTTATTGCTCCCTGATCTCATTGATTAACATTAAAGAACAAGGACTACTGACATCTCTTTTACTACGATTATCAGTTGAATAAGGCACGGCAGAAGTTTGTTGACATAGTTTTGGCCTCATAAATGTGGTGTGGTCACGGGCCACTTCGTTTGCATTGGTAACAATATCAACAGCCGTGCGTCGCCTGTCGCGTTGCCTACAATTTCGTGCGCCTTGCTGTCAGTGACGTCAAAGGTCGACAAGTTGCCACTGGAAACGGAGCCAGTTGTTGGTGACAACAACACGATTTTCACATTTAAAACCTGATGACCAAACTTTCGTGGTGCTCTACTCAACTGAGAATCGTAGTAATTATGGCTAGAATGATAATTTGTAATGATTTCTGTAGTGTAGAACACCAGTGAGTTTGTGGTGGCAATCTTTGTTAGAAAATTGTATTTTTAAAAACTTCTTTGGGCCCTGACATGGGCAACACTTCGTTTGTAGTATGGATTTTTGTTGTGTGGCAAAGTGGCTATTGATGACATGCGTTGGAGACTAGATCATCCATTAGGTACCACATTTGCTGCAAAGAAAAATCACAATTATGTAAAAAACAAAACTACAACTGAAAGCAATATAACTTGAAGAAGTTACGTCTGAACTCTCGCGTTCGCAATTGCTTAACTTTTAGGGGTGTTAATTTCTGTTTGCTTATTTAGACCCAAGTTTTCTGATACTATTTTGCTGACGTTCTACTAGTGTTACTTTTTATTTGCTTATTTAGACTCGAGTTTTCCGATGTTATTTTGCTAAAATTGTAATTTGTATGGGCGTCACTTCGTATTTCTTATTTTTAGACCCAAGTTTTCGGTCGTCATTGTGAAGAAGAGGATCAGTGCCAGGATTTTCCACAGATCTGGAGATGCTGTTAATCTGACAAACCCACCTCCTGGCACTGTCGTTGATTCTGATATCACGCGCAAAGAATGGTAATGAAATTGTTTATATTATTATGTAGTGTGTAATTGTGTAAGTTTGTGATTTCTTGTTAGGGAGAACTGGTCCACCGCTTGTACAGAGAGAGAGATTTTGACACTGTTTTGATTTCGTGGCGCCTGTGAACCAACTCGTTTGAACAAATCAGCACATACTTGGTTTGTTTTTTTTTTCTAGGTATGACTTCTTTCTTGTCAGCCAGTCCGTTCGTCAAGGAACAGTGTCCCCAACCCATTACAACGTGATTGAGGACAGCTCCGGGTTGACGCCAGATCACTTCCAGCGCTTGACATACAAGCTGACTCACTTGTACTACAACTGGCCGGTTAGAACTGTATTTCAATCGAACTCAATCGAACCAAATCGAACTCACACAAAAATAATTAGGCAATCGAACTAAATCGAACTTTTGATATCTGAACTCTTGATTTTTGTAAAACTGGTGTTGAAAATCAATAACAAGTTTTTCGAGGCTCGAGTTACTTCACTGTGACAAGTGTTTTTCGTGTTTTCGAGACTACATAGGATAATCTTTGGACAAGCAAATTTATTCACCGAACAATTGGACGCAATCCATTGAATTTGGTTCGATTGAGTTCGATTTCCGAACGTTCGATTGACTATGCCGGGTGTTAAAATATACAGTTGAAATACTAGTTAGTTGACTGATTACACCCCTTTGCGGCTGCTCTCATTGCGGTTAACTACGTTTTCTTGTGTTTCTAAACGTACTCATCGTAATTGTTCTGCGAGCGTAACACTTTCTAACACTGTTGTCTATATTGTATAAAAAATTGTTGTTGGCACTAAAAGGGCGTAGAAATGTTTGGCTGATAACAGATTAACAGGCCTGAAAAAGTAGAGAGTGTAAATGGCTTAACATGTAAAAGAATCTTCAAGCTTTGTGCGAGCTGCAACAAATTCTTGTTACATGATTTCGCGTACAGTCTTGGTCCACAGTGGTTTCGAATGTGACGAACAATGCTGAATTTGGTCGACAAAATATCTTAAAGAACCCTATAAGGGAAACTGTTCTTGCAATCATCATGCAAACAACTTAACAAGTATCTGCCATTTTCACATCGTTGCGTCGTTACTTGTATCAAATGTAAAAAGATGGTGAATTATTGTAACGGTTGATTTGTTTTTTTCTCTTTCAGGGCACCGTTCGTGTACCAGCTCCATGCCAGTATGCCCACAAGTTGGCGTTCCTTGTTGGACAGTCGCTGCACCAAGCTCCCAGCGGGGAGCTGGCGGACAAACTATTTTTCCTTTAGAAGGTCTTTTCAGAAAAACACGCCGACGTTTCATGTTGTTTCGATAGCATTCTTTTTCATCTAAACATTTTCCGGCAGCGTCCATAAGAAGAACAAGTTTATAGTTGGAAACGAGTGAACTTCGTTTTTTGCGTTGCATGATGTTTATTGAATTTATTTTGAATCTTTAGAGATAAGAAACTCTCAAAGCTTTTATGGAATTTAGAACACCGTGATTTTGCCTGATTTAAGAATTAAAGTGACAAGTACATATCCAAAAAATTAGATTTCTTTTTCAGACAAGATAATATCACTCTTATATTTCTATTTTTGTAGAAACTTTAAAGGAAGGGTGGTGACGTTACTGTTGTATTAAATTGTTTAACATTTATTCGTGTGGTCTGTGTTGTTTTGTTTTCGCTCGAGTCTGTTCCGGCGATTTATATTACTTAGGAATGGGAGGAAACCATAGAGAGCTTTGCGTATAGCAACTTTCGATTTTGATCGATCCATCACACTTAAAATCTCTGCCAACAGACACCCTCACTTCCACATAGTCTCGGCCAAGCGGACACTTTCTATGTTGGAAAGGTTTCGGATGAGGAGAAGTTCGATTGTTCGATTGAATTTTGTTTACTTAAATATTGAGATTAGAACATGACCCCGGTAGTGCGGCAGCTCTCGTAAGCTTGTAAATCTATTTGTCGTCATTTCAGCAGCTGTTACTGTTTTGGGGTTAGGGGGCATTGTTTCTGTTGTTTATTCTATTGTCCTCTCAAAGGGTTTCAAGCCATTCATGCGAGACCTTGCGAGAACTGCAATATGACCACAGGCGCGCGGTTGGACATCGTGCTATTTCAGCTATGAAATAGGCTAATATCACCCTCACTGACTGAGAGTATTTTCTTTGGGACGGATTATTTTTGCGCTAGGTTTGTGGTCCTTGGCACCGCAAATGACATTAGTTCGGAAAGCTAACAAGTGGAAATGAACTGGTGGTCCTGCATTTTTCTCTCTTGACGTGGTCCATGCAAACAAACCAACTTTATTTTTCAGAATAAACCAATTTGCGCGCTTCCTAAGTAGGAAGAAGTGATAGCATCACGTGTATTCTGCCGAACTCTGGAGGGATTTGTGAAAAGGAGAAAAAGGAAATGTTCTGTCCCATTGCTGGGTTGGTAAGACATTTCTCAGAGTTTTGCGGCGAAAAGGAGGATTTTCAGTTTTCTCATCTTTTGCAGAGAAGACTCATTTTACGGCTCTTGTTCGGTATTGTAAGCCTTATCTCGAGCAACTGGAGCTATCATGATCGATTTAGGGAGTTTTTAGTTTTTCCTCTCCCAGGTGGAAGCTTGCGAGGAGCTGCCCAGCTTACCAGACCTTTCGAGAGTAACGAGGTTGTTACTTTCGACGGTTGTCGCGATAAAAGAGTTCCTTTGCCTGCCGCTTATGTTTCAAGTTCCGTGGGCGATTTTGTTGAGATGCTACAGTCCGTTGTATTAAAAGGAATTAAAACTAAAACCCGGTCCTCTTGTGACATAAGCATAAGCATAACAAGTTTTGGAAACACGAGAAAAGAGAAATACAATTATTCCAATTTTTTTTTCCCGGAAAAAAAAAAAAATGGTTAGTTGGGCTGGCGATAGGAAAGGAAGCATTTCATTGAATGGCCGAAGAACGGACAAAAACCAGAGAAATCTCAATTCCCAGACTGGAAAATTCTTCGGCTCACTAGTCGCTTTCATCCTAGCTTAAAATACCTCCCAAACCGTAGTCATATTCACTGCGCAGTTCAAATTTTTCTATTATTGACTTTGTCACGGACGAGAAAATAAACAAAGTTAACTTTGCCCATCTTTGTGGCAATTTTTTAAGGAGTATGTCTGTTCTTATAGCCGTAAAAGGAGATCGGTAGCACAGAAAAAATCTTAATTGGTCTGAAGAATTCACAATTTGCATCAAGAGTCTAATATTGCCGTGGTTTCCAAATCGTGTTGTTCTAGTGACGTTAATATTTTCACATTCAAGAGAAATTTTTAACGCCTGGTGACGTCACGTCACGAAAACGTAGCGTTCATCACGAAACTCTTAAACTTGGAGTTTCTACATCGTCGGTCATCAGAAAGTGTCAGCTTTTGAAGAGAACCGCTGTCAGGTTCATTAACGACCTTCAGGTGTGTTAAATTTATATATATATTTTTTAATTTGCGAGGATTATCCTTGGCCAAGTTTTCGAGTTATTTCACGCAATATTGAACCCGTTTTGTCCGACTTCCGCCCTCCCCCAGACCGGAGTCACACAACTGTGCGTGTTTTGTGTTAGCGAAATAACTGAATGAATGGGGGCTGATCGATGGGAGACTCGTGGAACATCAACAACTTTAAACAAGCTCTCGTCGACGAAAAGAGAAGCAACTACAAACCCACGTTTGGCGCTATGAGGCATTCGCCTACTAACGAGAGAGGAGTCGTCGCGGACGTGAAAGTGATTGATGTTGAGAAACGTAGGAGCAAAGAACATTCCAACAGCAAAAATTATGTGCGTATGAATCAACCTGTGATTTTCGCCTGGTTTCCTGGCGTTTCACTGTCATGTTTAGTCTGTGCTCCTCAGTGATTTGAAATTAATTCGTGGAAGAGAAATTCTCTACATGTTTACACAATTGCTTTGCGTTCCTCTTCAGGAATACAAGTTGAAAGTAAAATGGCTGGACGAAAACCAATATTGCATATTTCGACGATACAGTATGTTTTTCGATCTACAGGTAAGCTGGAGGTTAACTTCAGTTCATGAACTTTTGTCAAGTAGTTGGTTTCGCTTAGTTTGTCGTAGTCTCTATTTGTTTTCCAAATGACAACAATTAACGACTCGCAGTTAAGACCATTCTTTGCTCAGCGGGGGAAAATATCAGCCATTTATACCCTATTCTCAAAGTTGGACGTGCTTGCAAAATAACTGATGCGAAACATAAGCTTTTGATGTAAGCAATACTTTCGAACTAGCCCACGTTCTAACTCGTACAGTATAATTATTTACTTTCGATAAAGCCTGTATTAATTGTTTAAAAGATTATCGCTTGCGATATTCTCTCTCGTTAGTGTAAAGCTCGTAGCAGTTCCTTGAAACCCAGTGTTGAAATTAGTGTTTCAATATAAGTTAATCTTAGATGGAGTAACAAAATTTCATCCCACATTTGCGAAGCTAGTTTAATTCAGAATGCCGGAAGACACGAGAAACTTCCGCTTAACGGATTATGACGACGGAGATATTAATTATAACTTAATTATATGGAATTGAATTACATAATGCAAAAATACTGAGTCATCGGTAAATATAAGCTTTAAAGCTTGAAGGTGTTTTTTGATATTTTTCCATCCATGATCGACACGCACGGATAAATTAGCCCTTTACATTAATTGCTTACACGTTTGTTCTCATAATTAGCATAATTTATAATTATCGTATTCACTTTAGGTTATTAAAATTAATAATTGGGATTGAAAGTCAGGTATCTGCAATTCGAACTTATTACAGTATAAATATCACGATGTGAAATTTACTGATTTGTGAATTAGAGCCCAGGCCAGGCAGAGGCTGATTGGCATCTGACAAATATATTTAAAGTAAGAAATATGACTCGCAATTTAATTGGTTTCCGAAAGCAATTATTTTTCACCTTGTTACCTTTTACTCCAAGTTCCTTTCTTAGTGGCTTCACTTTTTCCAATGTTTTTTTATAAATAATTATAGTTCACCATTAAATTTTCTCCAATTCTTATTGGTTTAAACTGATCACGTGACGCAATAGTGTTCATCCGCGGAGAGACACTATCAGCCCATAGTGCCCGTCCGAGGAAAATACCCGGATGGATAGTACTCGTCCGTGAAAATATTTATGTCAACAAGCGGGCTTACAGAAAATAAACAATTGAATTTATAATAAGAGGGTTTTTTTTGTTTTCTTTTTCAAATTTTACGTTTGGCTTTCACAGCTTTCATCTAAAAAAGTTGAAAATAATTCAATATGATTTTTGAACTGGCGCACAGAAGAAAATTTAGTGGTGAACAGTAAAGACAATAGAGTGTATATGTCTCGGAATTATCGGTCTGATAGTTGCCCCTTGGAAATTTGATGTTCTTAAAACTAGCATATTTGCCCTCGAAGCTTCGCTTCTTGGGCAAATATTTGTTTTAAGAACATTAAATTTCCGCGGGGCAACTATCAGCCAATAGTTCCTCGACAGAAACATTCTATTGTTTAAATAGCAACATGCAATTATATATTTTGAAAATTATTTGCAAAATATATTGCATGTTACAATATTTTTCCACAATTTCTCCAGGTTTCCACCTAATCTCGAAATCCAGATCTTCCATGGCCAAGTGTCAAACAGAGTGAGACCTGGGTATGAGATAGTTCCCACCATAAAAGAAAATCCATTTCTTGCGCACTCTTCTCCTAACTCCTGCAGAATTTCCACTTCCTTCCCACTTAACTGCTGGGCCCTGTCCCCTCCTCTGGATAAGACGCTAGTCTCCCCCATCAGTCAGTCAGTATGCCGGCAACTCGAGTGTAAACTGTCTTTGTCAACGATTTTGAACCCAGACTGCATGATCAAATCTTGCGACTCTTTATGCTCCCATCCATTCATAGAGTACATGTGCACAGCTGGGGTAGATTTCGACAATACTTCAATGTAGTGCAAGGTTTTTTAATTTTAATTTTCTTCATCTAATTTAATGTGATTCAATTATCAACAGGCTGGCTTGCGACAACTTTTTCAGGAAAAGCAAAGTATTTCCATTCCTGAATTACCTGGTAAGAGAATCAATAATTAGAATTCAAAGATAAGTTATCTATGTCAAATAAGTAAAAAATATAAAAACATGAGATTGCCTTAAATGGTTTCAGAATGTTAAGTTTTATTTTTTGAAAATAATGTACATATATGGAAGCAAAGAATCCTTTTCAGACCTTAGGCATGATGGAATGTGAAACTGGCAGACAATATATGAATCTTGGCACTTGATTCATTGATGTTTCATACTATGAAACTTCGATGTTTCCAAATTCAGCTTTCACTTGGAAAATTCCCCCAGAAACCAAAAAGAAGTAATTGCATTATTAGACTTTTAACTATTGTGATGGCAATGGCAGTCTTGCAAAGAGATGATGGCGTGAGTCAGGGTGGTCAGAATTAAATTAGTCCTATTTAAAAGTTCTTTTAAAAAAATAAAACTGAAGTGGCTGCCAACGACTTTTTGAATAATAAGCTTGCACAAGATATTTGATCAGAAGACATAAATATTAAAATTTGTTGCCAATAGACCAGGTCTTGTGAAAATATTTGTACATTGTACTTGACTGCTTTCTGTTAAGTAACCCTGTGCTATGTTGTTTTTGATAAACAGTTGCTCGCTTGGCTTATGCCGGTGGAATGCTGTTTGGAGCACTGGCAAAGAAGCAATGTAAACACATTGAAGACTTCTGCCAGGTATTAGACTCAACATTTGATTGGCTAACAAATCAGAACTGTTGGATTGCATTGCTCTCATTCTTCCCTGTGATTCAGGTCAATGTTGTTCAATATGTGGCCCCTCTAGTTGTTGCACTGGAAAAAGAAATTGTGATCTTTGTTCTTGAAACAAATCAGATATTAGGTTTAAGATGGAACAATTAGCAGCTCAGACGTTCAGTCTCAGTTATGGGGCCCTAAAGTCCTTAAGTCCAAATTCTAATTTTGTTGTTGTTGTTGCTGCTCTAATTTGCATGTATTGTTTACAGCAGTTCTAAAAAATAGTCAATTTAAATATTTCCCTTATTCTCAAACTGTTAGATGCTCAAACGAAATTGCAAGTTGATTAAGATGTTTTAGATGTATGTCGTAGGATGTAAGAAGAAATTGCATTCATCAAATTTTCTAGAGAGTGATCCAGCTACCTCCAGTTGTCTCTCAGTCAGACATTGTTCTGCAGTTCTTCAGCCAGTGGGGAACAGATGCATTTGTTAGACCTGATAACGAAAAAGGGTGAGCTTAATATAACAGTCTATTTCTTGTTTTTCTGTACGCATTGCAGGCCTATGATTTTATCTACATTGTCTGTGCACATATTGCGGATCTATGAAGCTAGATTGATGTATACCGTAAACTGCCGCTTATATATAAGCACTGGGCTTATACAACTTCGTAAGGGCTTTTAGATGGGTTAATAAACGAATGGGGTGTTTATTTTCGAGGGACTTATAACCGGAATTTAAAAAACCCGTTTTGAAACGAGTTGTAGCTACACATGTTGATTGAAACAGATTTTTCCTTTACTAGTAATTAAGCTTTAAGACATCATAATAGAACAAATTCAAAACAAGGAAAGCTAGAGGGGGATCGATATCCAGGGTGGGGGGCGGGACTTATAATTTGGGGTTTACAGGTAGATAGGGCAATAACTGGGTGGGCTTATAAATGGGGGGCGGGGGGTGGGGGGAGCTTATGAGCAGCACTTTACGGTATTTTTACATGTCAATTCTTATTCTTGGACCGAACTTGTAGATGACTGTTGGACGGTCAAAAACATCGTTCTTCTTTTGCGTGCATTAATTGTTATATCACGAAATTCATTGAATTGATATTGCATCATAAATAACGTATTCCCCCTGGTCCTGTCAAACTAGCAAATTACTCACATCTCCCACTGGACGAAATGATGAAGAATTTGTAGAGAGGTACCATTCGGTTGCTGAGTTTGCAGCTGGTGGAAAAGGAGAGATGAGCTTGAGAGAAAATGAGGTTGTGACTGTCATTGAAAAAAACAATACAGGTTTGTAGGATATCTGCGTACTCTCTCTAGATCAGCTAGATCTTGTTGTTTCACACCTAGTAAATTGTTTATTGGTGAAGGGGTGGGGGGAAGGAGGAAAAAAATCAATGGGGAGAGGTGGGTTGCATTTTTTGCTTGTAAATTTACACAGAATATCCTGAATGTCTTGTCATGAAATTGTCATATTTTGGTGCCAGAGATCAAATGTGTTTCTTTCATACCTTGATTTCAGGTTGGTGGCTTGTCGCAAACTCAAGAGGTGAGCATGGCTTTGCCCCGGCAACATTCCTTGAACCAGTAGATCTTGGCCAACGATCAGAAGAGGAAGAGTGGAGAGAAGTCGAAGGTGATGATCGTAAGTCCCTTAGTTAAACCTGATTTTCTACACCAATTCAATTGATCATCGTTCCTCTCCTCGTGTTATAGCATGCGTCGCGCTTCGCGCTCCACTCGTCTCGTTTCCCCCTCTACTCGCGCTTTTTATTTTGCCCTCTTTCGCGTACTTTCTCGATTTCCCCTCTCGCGCGCTTTTCATTTTACCCTCTCCCTCGGGCTTATCATTTCCCCCTCTCCCTTTCGCTTCCTCGTATCCCCTACTCCCTGGGGCTTCTCATTTCCCCCTTTCTCTCGAACTTTCTCGTTTTCTACTCTCAATTGGGCTTCTCGTTTTTCCCTCTCCCTCGGGCTGCTAGTTTCCCTCATTCCCTCCCTTCTAATACCTGCCGCGCAGCCCACCTAGTTAAGGCCGGGTGCCAAAGGAAAGATCTAAAAGAAACTAGCGTTGTCAGTGTTGGTTCTCACAGTGACTAGAGACCTTGTGTCATGAGATGATTAAGGGTTTTCCTCTCCCTCTGAATGAGATATCCAATGTAGGATACTTCCCAACAGGTTTCCCCAACAGTTGACCTGTATCCATTTATACGCCTGGGTGGAGAGAGGCACTGTGAAAGGAGACAATTAATTGGCCTCTGCATCCAGTGCTCGACTTTGAATGACCCGATTCGGTTGGCAATGCACTAACCATTGAAAAAAAAACAAAAAAACCCAAAAAACTAGCCATTGCCACCAATGTTATTTAGGCTTCTGCGCCCAATCCACCGTGGATATAAAATGTAAAGTGCAGTGCTTACATTCCAGAAATCAAAATCATCAGATTGCTTCATGCCTTTAATTGCTTACTTAACGTACGTTTGCTTGTCTAACTTGTATTTGGTTGGTGGCTTGTCGCAAACTCCAGAGGTGAGCATGGCTTTGCCCCGGCAACATTCCTTGAACCAGTAGATCTTGGCCAACGATCAGAAGAGGAAGAAAACAGAAAAAAAAAAAATAGCCATTGCTACCAATGTTATTTAGGCTTCTGCGCCCTATCCACCATGGGTATAAAATGTAAAGTGCAGTGCTTAAATTCCAGAAATCAAAATCATCAGATTGCTTCATGCCTTTAATTGCTTACTTAACGTACGTTTGCTTGTCTAACTTGTATTTTAGGCTTTTGGGTAGCTCTTGATTCCTACACGGCTAAGAGTGATGACGAACTTACATACAGAGCTGGCGAGGAGGTTGAAGTTTTGGCCACCAGTAACTTCGGCTGGTGGAAGATAAGGTGTGCACGGCGTTAACGCATGATTCTCATGGATATTCTTCAGCTTTCAATGCAACGCACAAAGCTTAATTCTGTTTCAGTCCATGGGCTAGGATGTCTCAGTCACGTACTACTGTATTGTCGTGAGGTGGTTTGGAAGCAGTGAATAGCACTCACTTACTGTTATTAAGTAACATTCCACTCCAAAAACACAGGGGTGTTGGTGCAAGTCTGCGATTGGAACGCAGAGAACAACGAATCACAAATTTAGCTTACATAGAATTAATACTGGCGTTGAATTAAAAGCTAGTAAATTGCAGGCTTTGAAAACTAAAAGAAACAAGTGCGTTTAGATTTATTTTTTATTTATTATTATTTTTTGTTTGTTTCAGAATTAAGGGTGAGGTTGGCCTTACACCAGGATCCAATCTGGCGCCAAAGCCGAGCGTGGATCCCCTCAGGAATGACGAACAAAGAAAACGGGTCAGTGAAGCTCACTACTCTTACAACATGTGCCTTCTCGTGTTGATATTTAATAATAATAATAATAATAATAATAATAATAATGATGATGATGATGATGATGATGATGATAATAATAATAGTAATAATAATAAAAAGCTTTATTTAAAACTGAAAGACCGATCAGCGAAGTCCGGGAGGAAGACGCTGGTATAAACCGATGATCAGTATTTACCCTCTCCGTGCTTGATATCAAAGAATTGATTCCACTGTCTTGGTTTTAACTTCCAGGTTTCTACATATTCCAGTATCAGCGGCATATACGCAAGTATTAGGTCTCCTCCACCAAGAAGGTACTACATTATTGCTTAGCACTTTATAAACGAAGTATCAAGCTGTGTTCAGCGTGTTTTATCTCAGAATGCTTCGAATTTTGAAAAGAGCTTCCAAAATGAGACATGCAGCAAAAATCTCGTGTGAAATATTTCACTGAAGAAATCCTTATATGGCATAGTGATACAGGGCCCGGCGACAACTCCATATAAAACTGAGCAATAGACATACTAGTTTTATGGTTTATTCTTTGAATGCAGAGAGATCCCCAATATGACGAAACTTAGAAAATTTAAAATGACGTTCAGTTCCTAAAAGGCATGCTAAGCAGATATGCATCGGTTTGTACCCTTACCCACCCCCCCCCCCCTTCCACCTCCATCTCCTTTCCGAGAACACAGGTAATTCTTAACTTTCGAAACATACGTTCTTCCACAACAATATATACTCAAGACAGTAACTAGTAATCGTGCGACAAATTTCATTTTTCAGAGATTCCTGTAAAACAAAGAAAAGTGAAACCAACGACAATGACTCCGCAAGGGCACGAATTTTACGCTCCCAATCCACGCCTCGTGAGTTCCATACTCCTCTTATACTGATTACGACTAGATAATTCTTTTTGATGTTGCTGGTATTCATTTGTAACAATCAGCGTACTCGTTGATGATATTACCAGAGTAAACTGACATCAGATTTTACCATGAAGTCCTAGAACTCGAACGGTTCACATATTTCTCGGTTGCCAGTTGAGTAGCCTGCACCCCCACCCCCACCCCCCCTCCCTCTACCTTCTCCTCCAAGTCATACTTTCGAGATAGGATGCTGATGCTTAAGTACAGTTCCAGAGACAAATTTCCGAACTAGTTCTTTGTCTTCCTGTTCTACCTATCAGTTTTTAAGTGTACTGATATTGTATGAGGTATAGTTGAAAGCACAGTTGAATCCCACTTACTCGAACCTTTCGAGAGCTGAAACCAAAAGTCGCTTCCCTTGGAATAGTTTCACTGTAATTTCAACCATGATACCTCTAGCTCCCAATTTCTTAAACTTTTTTTTGCCCTTCAATCGAATTAAGTTGCCTTGTCTGTTTACAATAAAATAATGAAAGCTTAGGTTTGCTGCAAAGCAAGATTAAAGATCTCTTTGCGTAAAGGAAAATTGCTTTGTTGTTGTTGTTTTTTTTTCCTGTGAAGATGCTTTAGAATACGCCACAGTGGAGATACTCCCAAACCCTCAAGCAGGAAACAGAAATCCTCAAGTCAGCTTTGAAAATGCCAGGTATAAACGTATCTCATAGTTTTCATAATATTTTTTATGTATTTCTGACGCCAACTGACTTTTCTAGCATCGCATAGGCTTGCAAACTTGCACGGAGAGTTATGTAGCTGTAATTGTGTGCAACGTAAGCGGGCCTTCGATGCCTTTTTAGCACGAACCAGGAAATCTGATATTTTCGGCTGTTTACAGTTCTCTTGGCCACGGGAACAAGTACGTATATGTTTTTTTCCCTCTTGAAGAGTTTCCAGTCCTTGTCATCGGATCAAACATGCTGCGTGAACGCTGGGAGAACTTAAAAAAATGTCACACTAGGAAAGTTGTAATCAGATATGACTCGTCTAGTGGTCTTTTCACTTCTGTCCAAATTTGTGAGATTTTGATTGGTCAAAACAAATGGCATCTACATCAAAGTTGCCATAGAATGCGTCATTTTGTCCAATAGTAACGCACAACACAGTTATTATTACCATGAACAACAAACATTCTTCCAACTTCTTTTAAAGTAAAATAATGCTATATTTATTACTTTTCAGTGACGGTATTCCTCAGTATGCAACCGTTATTCCAAAGCATTTGAGGTAAAGTACTTGTATTGATTTAGAGCGGTGTTAGAAGGTTTTAACCTTTTAAAACCGCGGTACATAAATCTGAGCGATCAAAACAAACACAAATAGCTAATCAGAACTGAAATCCGAGCGCGGGAAAACACTCGTGGACTGATGAATGAATGAATGGGTTTGGCCTTGTTCCATGCTGGTTTTGCCTTGCACTGCAATTATAACACAATTTTCCGACTAAGTAAATGGGAAATCAAATCAAGCGCAGTATTAGAAAACAAACAAACAAAAAAAAGAATTCTATCAGGTTTGGTATAATGATTGTCTGGTCTAAAGCAACGACTTTAAGTGACTAACAATGACGTATCCATTCTTTACTTAAGCGACTTTCGTCCTCGTGTATTGTAGTTTACTTAACGCAGGTTCAGTTGGTATCATTGATAGAGCAACAATTGGTTTTGCTTTCACTTCTGATTAGATGACAAAGTGGCGCGAGTGTTTCAAGAGCGGTTGTCGTTTGAGACGCATTTGCCTTGGTTTTACATTGCCACGCAAAGCGATTGGCTTAAAAGGCTCGCACCACTTTTTCAGCCAATCAGAAGTAAAACCAGAACCAATCGCACTCACACGTTTTCCCGCGCTTTGCGTCTGCTACATGTATTTGCTTCGACTTTTAATTGGTTCATTGGATCGTCTCTGTCCTTTTGTGCTTGGCCAGAGTAGTGATTACGACACTTAATTGAAAACCTTTCAATCGCCCTGTGTAGTAATCGAAAACCAAACCAGCTGCGACTTACTTTCAGCACTCAAGTGAAAACCAATCTATTAATGAATCCAAATGAGATTGTTTTGTTTCTTTATTTTGTGTGTTTTAGACTCAGATCGCATAGTGTGAGTGAAGACGGCACGGAAACTGCAAGGAGACCGGTAGGTACCGACTATTCCCTAAGCAGTTCAATTATGCTTTACTTAGTTAATTATTAAAATGTAAATTTACTGGCCTGACGAATTTCAGAAAGCTGGCGTTTGAGCGTTAGCCATCAGCCCGGGTTGAGGGGGGGAACTCCCATATGAAAAGGTCGGGATGCTCGTCGGAAAGTTGAATTAAACCCGTAAAGGCGACCAATCTTGAGCTTTATGTGACTCCTAAAAGATACCACTTAAAACGGAATAGGCTCGATTAGCAGCCGCTGTTCAGGAAAGGAGCCCGCGCTAGTGGACCGGACTGGAGAGACCGACGGAAATCGAGCCTAAAAACGGAGAGGAGGGCGGTTTTTCATTGTGATTTCTTCGAGTGTACCTTAAAAGCTATTTAGATACTTTGCTTCTGTAAAAAGATAATTTGTCACCTGAAGATGTATTAAAAAGTGAGTCACATTTGTTGCGAATTTTTTCATGTCTTGATTTCTTTTTAGCTGCCATCATTGTTGTTCTTGATGCACAGAATAAAATCTCCCTAGAGCTGTTTTCTTTTTTCTTAGTTCAAAGCGAGCGCATCCATTTACATTCCCCGGTCGTTGAATTCCCCACCGTTCACACCCTCGACCCTGGAAGAGAAAATAGAAGATTTGCGCACAGACAACACAGCGTAATATGGTAGCTGTTTAAATTCCTGATATAAAATACTTGTAAGAGGTGCTTACTGGTGTAACGTGCATGCGCGTGGCGTGCCGTTGTATTATCGATAATCAGATTGCTCCATGGTTTATGAGTTATTAACAAAAACTGAATTATTGGATAATGCAATTCAAGAGTTTTCATTGGTTTAGCCATCATGATATATGGGCAGTTATACAATCATCTACAAATATGGTGGACGTACGCGTAATGTTTTTGGCGTTTTCATCTTTATTTTATTTTAGTTTTCAACTCGCCTCGTTGGCTATGTGTCATCTCTTATTATATGGCTAGCTCCGTGAGCGGGCAAGATGAATCAAATCCTGCGCTGTGATTGGCTACCCAAGCGGGCAAGATGGAGCTAACTTGCCCGCTCGGGACAACCCGCCGTGTTCCGCAAGAAAAATTTCCCCGAAAGCCGTATAATAAATCCTTTACTGACCAAGCTTGGTCGGTCAAGATGGCTGGATATTGGCCTCGTTCTTTTTTTGCGAGTTTATGGACTTCGACCCCGTCTCGGTCCATAAACACGCAAAAAAAGAACTTGGCCAATATCCAGTCATCTTGACCCCACACTTGGTCAATAACCCATACATATCCAACGCGCGCTCGTGGAAAAATTGTTAATTAATATGCTTCTGAAATTTTTATGCGACAGAAACGGAATGGCTGCCCAGACCTCCCTCCCCCTTCCTCTGTGTGGGTATCACACAACTCTTATGATGGCAGCCATGATGACCCTGGATATGCGACAGTGCGCGAGTTTAGACAACCCTTGATGGCCAGTACGCCCAGAGTACGCTTGCTACAAGCCCCAGATGATGGCATCGTCCGCTTTGGCTCCCACAAGTATGAGAATGTTCTCAGGCCAGATCTTCATGCAGCCACTGTAAGTACTGTACGTGCGTTACATGAGGAGAGGAACGTCATCACGCAACACTTTTCACCCCATTGCGTTACGACCCAGACATGGCTTTTTTATCCGCCTACCAGTTGTTTTTTCGTTTCGCCCTCTTTCTTTTCATAGACTCTACCAGCCTGGAGTCAGATTCAAGACGTTCTCCAAACTTAAGATGCATCCCGAGAAATTTCTCTCCTTTGGGAAATGAGTTGTTTTATAATGCAAAAAAATTCCTGGTGTTTAGTAACACCAAGAAGGCTTCCGTAAAATCGCTCTATGCATCTTGCATTTTGTAACCTGGCAGGGCTTCGTGAATTTGGCCTGGTTACCAGACGACCGTTTGTAATAAATGACTTTCTCAGAAACAGAAAGTCCTCGGGAATTTAGGAGATCTATTTGAGAACCTAATACAGTTCTTTTTGATGCTGGCCTTTATAGGTTATTTGAAAGATCATTTAGCCTGACGTTTTCATGTCTGTAAGCTTGTATGCCCCGGAGTTTGGATTGGGGCGTGGTACGAGGAAAGAGAAGAGAGTAAACATTTCAGACTAACAGTCGTTTTTCGTGTTTCTCTCATGTTAGCCTGGGGAGCATTATATGGCTATCACGAATTATACTCCTCCAGCTGATCGCGCTGAAGACCTGCCACTATCAACGGGTGAGACGGTGCGTCTCCTCTCTGAAGATGGCGTCTGGGCTTTTGTCTGCACCGTGGACCCTGCCAAGAGAAGAGGGTGGGTTCCGTCATCAATGCTGAAGAGGAAAGGAGGTTCAGCGCATCCCGCGACCCGGAGATCGTTGTCTGTGGGTGATATTTACAACGCATTTGAAGATGAGCACGCCGCGGGACAGAGGATAACCCCAACCCCCAAGCCACCTGTGCCGACGCCCAGGAGTGATCTGGAGATGAGAAAGCAGCTTTCAGTGGATTTCGTGGGTGCACCTGGTGAAGAGGCCCCTCCAATGCCAGGCGCCCCTCCTGGTCATGATCATAACCCTGGTAAGAAAATCTTGTTGTCTTATCACTGGGTGATCAAAATGTCATTTCTCCTTCTCACAGTAATACAGTGTTAAGAAGATAGGTGATGAGAATAAAGAAAATCATCAACTAAGGGATATCTTGATGAACCACCAAACTCTCAAAACTTACGTTAAATGAAATGTATGACAGTCAGTACAGAGAGTTGATATTTCGAGCTTTGGTACATGTTAAGGTAGACAAAACGTACAGATGTTTCAAGACGAAATCAGATAGGAAATCGAGCAATTTCAGCTTTTAGTGGACAAAAACCCTGTACCCGAATAATTTTTAGGTATTTTACAGTTCTTTGTACATTTTCTTTAAGCTAAAGATATATATGGTTGCCTGAAATATTCCCAATAACTCGAGAAAATAAATTTCAGAGTTCAGAGAAATTGTGCAAACACAGGTAAAATTTCTTCATCAGTTTCATTTCGCCGGTGCTTTCGATTGTTTCGTTGCGAAACGATGTAAATAATCTCAGTACAAAGTTTTTGTCCACTTGTTACTCGAACTTGTGGCGGATTGCTTCTTAATACGCCACTCTCGTAAGGTTACCCATAGTGATCATCTTAAAGCAATTCCCTTTAATTATCACGAGTCATTGCCTACGACAAGGCATTCCTCGTGTAATCTCTCACATTACCCACCTGTTGCATATTTTCCCGCGCTTGTCACCGAATACATGTTTTCCCGCGCTTTCCGCCCTTTGCTTGTTTTCTCGCACTGACTTCGCCACGTACGTGACATGATTTCCCGCGCTTGGTGGACGATGCGCGGTTTTGCTTCAAATTGTGATTGTCCTCTTTCGTTGTACACAACGCAGTAATTGGCCCCCGCGATAACATTACAACATTATTTTTTTTAATCGTGACGAAACTACTGAAACTTTAGAAACGGCAAACCTGCGTAACCTGTCTAAGTTTATATTTCTTATTTCCAGGAAAGGTGAATGAGCATTACTTTGCGCGGGAAGACTTCACAACAAAAAATTCCAAGTGTATCTCCGTACGTAAAGGAGAGGTGGGTCAGTTACTGGAAGTGCAAGCCTCGGGCTGGTGGAAGATGAGTGTTGAGGGTGTGGTCGGGTGGACGCCTGGTGATTTCTGGGAACTGCTACAGGCTGAGGTAATGTTATCGGTCTTTCCGAAACAAAGACCACTTCGTGTGCCATTACTGCGACTTCTCTGTTAACCTTATTGCCTTTACAATATAGTTGAGAAAATTAATAGGAGAAAGCCCTGGGGTTAAATGGAAGATAGCTTCATAGAGCTTCATAAAGGAAGGGGCAGGACTTAATAAAGGCGTTTAAAGGGTCATTCCCTCTATGAGACTTGCGCGCAGGGAACCATGGTAGTTGTATTCATTACGCATACGACATCGTCGAGACATTGCATACAACTAACATGATTCCCTGCGCGCGCGTCTCATAGATGGAACTGGTTATTCAAAGAGGCAATTAATTGAATAGGAGAGGGTCATAGAAGAGGGTCTTAAGAGAAGGGGGACCTAGAGAAGTGCTTAGAAGAAGGGAGGCTCTTTTTGTGGATTGAATTGTCTGGATACAGAGTCTGCTCTAAATTTGGAATTTATATTTTTAATTCACAGGAAGAATCACCTAAGAACAACCCAAGGGAAAGAATAAGTTCTTTCGGTAAGTGATGTTTGTCGCAGAATACATGATATTCGAGATAATGACTTTCTCTAGTATTCACTATCCCTTGGTTTCTTAATGCAAGTAATAAAATGGTCAAAATTCTATGAGCTCCACTGATTGCTAAGTAACCTTTTGTCAGAACACGCGCAGTTTTTATTACGAAATCATTGTTGTGAAGACTAGATTGCTAGCCTCATGATCATTTCTTCTTGTTTGTGTAATTGCAGGGGATGAGTTGTGGTACTACGGGAAAATGTCCAGACAAAAGTGCGAGGAGCTTATGTTGAGGGTATGTGATGGGGACTTTTCTCATGTTTTGCTTTTTTACTTTCAATTCCATTACATTACAGAATCAAAGCGAATTTAGGGATAGCACTCTTACGTAGATGTGTGGATGTTTCTTACAAGTTTGTCTGTGTTATCCAATTGACAAGTTCAAGTTGCTGCAGCAAGGTTGTTCAGTAAAATCAGGAGCAGTTAATTAAATTTAGTATCACTGACTCTGAGTCCGGAAGAAGAGAAAAACAGTTTGCAAACAAGAAATACGGAGACAGTCTCAAATTATGTTTTCGCGAAGTTGTACAAACCTTGTGATAGCGATTTAATTTTTAATATTATTTTTTCTGACCACAGAATGCCAAAGAACTCGACTACTTGATAAGGGAAAGCACTCAGAAGGTCAGTGGATCGAAATCTGAATTCTTTTAAGTTCCGAAAGATGGAGAATATATAGACCCTGGTCTTGTACGAACCTTGCTTCGCTCGGTCCGTCGGCTGTCATTGAGACCTCGAGAAGATATTTTCCAACTACGGCCCGATTGATACTGTGAGAAGAAATAAGTTGAAATCATAGAGCAATAAATCGACGGTTACACCAGAAGTTAAGCTAATTTATTTCATTATTTTTTTTTTTTTTCAGTTTGCGTCATTCGTGCTCTCGGTCAAGTACGGTGGAAAGTATGTATTAATTCAACCTTTTTACCGATTATTTCCAAAATTCCCCTCGTGACTACATACCCTTAAACTCTTTTTTTTTCCAAATTTCAGAATCCGTCATTTTCCCATAGAGCTGACTCCAAGTGGTCGTTACGTCATCGGCAAACACGCGTTTGACGGACTGACGGAAATCGTGACGTTTTACAAGACACACGCGTTGTTTTACACGCAAAACAAGGAGCCAGTGAACCTGGGTGAATCATTCCGAGGAATGTAGATCGTCTCTGCCATGGTGTTAGCCTTCTTGCGAAGAAATCCCTTCGGCTTGTCCGCAATTGCAATGATGGACTAAGATTTCTTTGACACGCAATCAAAGAGATATCTTTACTTGTCACGCTGAAAGATTGCGTGACTGTAACTTTGAAGTGCGCTGTACTGATAAGAGATTAATCAATCAATCTCGAGAATTCTTTGTTTGATAAGTAGATTAAACAATTTGTCGGTTCCAGACTCTTACAATCTGGTGAACGAGTCGAATGAAGTAACCCTGATTGGATGAGGAGAAGTATATAAATCACTTATCTCCTCTCCTTTGTAGAATTTTCGCTTCGCTGACCACATTCCCTCCTTCTCCATATTCTAAGATCTTGGAACCTGTCTTTCTGGGAAAACTCTCCGCACATTTAGACGTGTTCATCGCATTTTCAACTAAGAAACTCGCGGCAAAATAGAATCCCTTTGCTTCAAATAAAAACAGATATATTTAATAATATAACTGGAAAAATAGTACTGAGAAATTTCTCAGTAACTTTGTCAGGGCGTGGCTATGCAAACTAAGAAATGAGCACAATTTCTCCAAAATAGGCATCACGGAGTAGCATATCGTGACATGGTGTCTTGCTCCAATTCGGAAACCGACGTTTTTCAGCAAATGATTCTCCACTTTCTTGGAAAATTCTGTGTATCCAATATGTTCTCCTGCTTGAGAAATGCTGCGTAGGAAATCGGAAGTTAAAAAAGCCACGTCACGGTTTACGCATCTTGAAAAATTTAACCTAAATTTTTCAAGTTTGTCGTTTGTAATCCGTGCCAATCTTCTCCATCCTTAAATATCCTTGTTCCTTTATGGTTTATTATTCTCTCTCTGGTGTTTTCTATCTTAGTAAACTACTATTTTCAGGTTTCCTTGAAAGTAAAGGTAATTTTGTACATGGCTAAGATACCGTGACCGAGCTCCTTGAAGATGAATTCAGTCTTGTGAATGGTTTTCTTGGGAAATAACATATGTGGATGGGAGCTGTTGCCGTCGCTCAAACGGTGATAATCATATTTATATTTTCAATAAATTCATAAATTTTATTGTTCTTAGAAGACTTTTTAACGCGGTTGTTGTAGCAATTTATCAAAGAAGGTAAAATGGCGTATATTTTAGATAGAGCTCCAGAAAGTAGTAGTATTGCCCGAAAAAAAAATGGCAGAATTGTAAGAGTTTTATAATATAAATATAATATGAATGTAATAATTCAACTGTAGTTTTTTGTAGAGATACTTTATTCAATACTTGCAAAAAGCACATTTATGCGAAACGAGTCAGAAAAAAAATATTTAAATGGTAACGTTAACAATATTCTCATGTATTATGTGCGAAACGGTTTTTTTTTATACATAAATATTCAAGAATCAATAAACAAATGACTTAACTGTAGTGGACACCTGTCCTAGGCCAAAAACGGTCACCTGACAATGTTGAAAGTTGTTTCATTTGGTGCTTCAAAAACTTCAACAATGTTCGGAAACTTTTCAAGGAATTTTCCATATCATTTGCCTCCTTTTCGAAAGTTCTGGAATATTTGGTTGAATGTGGCGGGTCTTAAACACAGGTCACGGGTCACAGGTTATTATTATTTTTACCAATACTGAAACAGCCTTAAACCTTTACTAATACTTACCTGAAGCCTAAATATTGTCTTAGTGTAGTATTTACGCCTAAGGTTAGCATTAGGAAGGTGTTAGGGTTGTTCCAGTATTGGTAAAACAATGACCCGTGACCTGTGTTTCAGACCCGCCGAGTTGAACAGAAGGCACCAGGCACTCCATCCCACATCCAACGTGACTCACGCAACGCCACGATTGAGTGATAAAACTACCGCGCAGGGTTCGTACGGGTCCTGAAAAACCTGGAAATTCTGGAATTTTACTGTGGCATTTTCCAGGACTGAAACGTCCTGGAAAAGGGCTGCCGGTCCTGGAAAGTTCTGGAAATTTGTTAAACTCAAGTAAAAAATATGAAATGTATGACAGACAGTAAGGAAAATTAACATTGAGATCTTGGGAGTGAAAGGGTTAATGTGGATTTTAGAGTTCTGGAAAAATCAATCTGAGTCCTGGAAAAGTCCCGGAAATTTGTTTCTGAACAAGGGTACGAAAACAAAAATAGAGAGCTTAAAAAACCACGACGGCAAAGGCATCGAGAGGGGGGCGGGGATTTAGAGGATGTGGATTTTGTGAATATTTTGGCAGAAATGAAGGCAAAATCTTTGGGCAGGTTCGTCATTGTAATTTCTAGTTTGTAGCATTGCTAGTACTTCTTGTGTAACAGTTTGAAGGTTTCAATTCTCAAATTGCAACATTTTTGGGGCACGCGCGCTCCTCTGATTCTGCAACCTTAAAAGGACTAGCTACCCACCCTTGAAAATTAAAATCCTATATCTGCCCCTGTTCATTACTGGAGTGGCAGAAAAGAATGTTTACTCAGATTAAGATTAAAGATTCGGAAAATAAAATAAAATAAAATAAAATAAAATAAAAAAAAGATTAAAGATTCGATTGATTGACAAGCAAGAACACAATCATTTGACCCAGCTTTATTTCCTTACTCACTAAGACAATTCGATACATGCAATAGAAACCATTCATTGGAATCCGAAATAAATATAAGCGGCAGGTCTTTCCGGCGATATTAGACCAATAACAACAGACGCTTCACCGAGTTATCTACTATACAATTACAAAGACTGGCACTGGAGGAGGCGACTCTTCGGAGAGTTTATGTGGAGAGCTAAAAAGCGTTTCAGGATTTGGGATTTAACATTAAAGGTGAAGCAAAGATTAAGAAATGGTGACGATTAGAGATGATTTGAGGGCAAAGTTACGGTTTGCAGTTTATTAAGTAATTATTGGTTAGTATTTTAGGTTAATCAGCGTTGTTAGAATTTAGGTATCCATTGTAATGTTAAGCAGCCGAGCTTGTGAAGATGATAAGTTTATTAAGTAAACTGTAAACTTGAACATGATCAACTTGAATCAATTGCTGTCAAAATCCACTTATGAGGGGCAACATGTCGAGACTTCTTGGTTAAATGGCTAATGCTCGAAATCTTGGGCCCGTTTAGAGGCTGCGAGTAATTTATTCTATGAATTAAGCCCCAAGTTGACCATGTAGCAAATGTACATAAGATTTGAGTTAATTGGTTAGTTTGGTTCGCGAAAAAAAAACTTTATATTACTCTATATTATTCAATCGATCGAGCTCTAAATAGCTTAATGACAAGAACACTAATGTCAACGGCTTCAGATAACTGTATAAATAATCTATGTAACTTAATGTCTGCTCATTCTTTTTAGCCCTTATGGTTATTTTGGACAGGCAGTACTCTATACTAATTTAATGTTTATTGTAATTATTTTATAAATTGTGAGTACAAATAAATGGTTGTTGTTGTTGTTGCGGCAAAGTTTTCAATGGAAATAAGCTCAGGGAATAGTTTCGAGATATCTTGTACGCCTTTAATAAGCTTAGGAACAAATCGCTATTGGTTAATGAAATGAAGAGTCCCTTCGAAACGGTTAGGGTTAGTTGGAATTAGCGTATTAACTACTTTGATACAATATATTGACTAGTATTAAGTTGAGAATTCGACGTGCCACTTTTTGAGATAGAAAAACTCTCGACAGACGAGAAATGGTTTGGGGTCAAAAGGATAAAGGTTAAATATAAATCCAGCTGGTTTGACATCTCGGTGTGTCTGCGACCTGAAAGTAAAGAAACATGACAACTTTTTTCAAAGAGTAACCTGCGTAGCTGGCGGACATCCTGGCGGAATCTCGCGAGCGGGTGATACCTTGGCGCTAAGAAGGTAACTGAAAAAGCTAAGGTGTGCATACGAACCAGGTGGCCCATCAGGCCGGAGCTTAACCCGGTTCCTGTAGTTCAAGAAAATTAAGGCCTGGCTTCAAAACTTTTTCATGAAAAGAGTGAGAGGGTATCTAATTTCTTAAGCATGTTAAAAACACCTTATAACCTTGGAATATAATTATGAGCAAGAAGTTCGGCAACCTTAAATATTTTCTGGACTCATATAATGTCACTTGACCTGTCAGGGCTATTTTTTAGCTCAAATGTCTTTTTAGCTAAACGGCACCACTTTGTACAGCATCTAGGAAGCTGACGTTATTATATAGCTTGATAATGTTAAGACGATTAGGCATATCATTTCCGTGCCCGGTCTAGTACAAAATGCCGTTTGTTTTCAAAATCAATGAAATATTTAGCGTAGTCTAACGTACAGAGGGACTACTCGTATTTACGAGGCGGCGAGGTTCACTCACTAAGGTGTACTCACCGGATCATTTACAGAACTGTGAACAACTGCCTGGGCAAAACCTTTTGGCAAATCGAATATTCCGTGCAGAGGTGCACTGCCTGTCGCTTCCGGCAAGCTTTTTACACAGTGCTCCGAAGACGTCCTGACATGCCACTGAAATTAATGTTTTATTCCTTAGTGTAAATTACAAATCCTTTCCATTGTCACCATACCTTACTTCGGGACGGAACATAATTTTTGAAAGGGTGGAGAGGGGTTGGGCAAATTTCTGGGGCATGAAACTTTTTTCTCACCTTTCGGTTATGCATGACTTTGTTTGGTGGAAAAAAACTTGTGCAAGAATTTTTTTAAAGTCAAACCTAAGACCTGGTCAGGTCATGAATAGGGTGGGGAAAATCGCAGGTTTAGTAGTTTTGGGAAGCGGGCCGCACACTCCACCTAATGTTTCTGGGAGTAGCCCCCCCCCCCTCCCCCGCCCCGGGGGTGACACACGCAGTTATGCGGCTTCGAGGAACTCTTGACACTCGTCATTTGTTCTCTACGCATATATAGAACTTTAATCTTTCATTCTCAAGATTAAAATATCAATTCTCAATGATTGCCATACATTTCCTTTCATTGCAGTCGTGAGAATTTGGCCATGGCCATACGTCACGACAATGTCCTTAAGCTTGTTGTTTGAAATCAGTGTGTTACCTGCTCTGCTCTCCATAGCATCTTTATAGTAGTCAAAGCCATCGGCAACATCAGAAGCGAGGTCCTCGTATCCCAGGTCATCTATAAAACAATGAACTTAATGTCATAAAATCACTTCAGCACTCACACGTGTTACATAAATAGGGACGGATCTAGGATGAGGGTGCAGGGGTGCGCACCCCCCCTTCCCTTGAGATGAAGCCTTCTTCTTTTTATTCACTTTTAAAATTTGTTTGCCTCACCAGTCAGTTATGCCATTAATTCCTCATTGGTGCACCCCCTCCTAAGAAAACTCCTAGATCCGTCCCTGCATATATTCCGTAAGGAGACCCCAAGGAATCCTCCGTTGCGTGAAGGTCTCTGCTAAACATGGGTTTGTTTCACAGCAGATACGGGCTGAAGAAACGTTAGGAAATAACAGTGATACTTGTGTCAGGGTTTCCTGCTTATTATGTGGTCTGCTTAATACAGGATTAACTATACATTTTTCCTCGCGAAACAGCGATATCGCAGTTTCGACCCAAAGAATTAAACGCTAACACGCCGTGAATCCTATACTCTATTAGGCCCCGTCCACACTGCACCGGTGGAATTTAAAAACGCGACAATCACCGGTCATTTGTGTTTGAGGAAAAGTCGGTGAGGAAAATCGCATGATTTTCGTTACGCCATCGTTTTCGATGAGCATCGTTTTAAAACTATTTTCTGTCCACCCGAAAACGAAACAATAAACGGCGTTTTCAAATTCCTCTGGTTTAAAAGCGTTTTCAGAAAGCTTCGCTTTTCGACGTGACGGATTAGTGTAGATGGTAGGCTTAACTGTAGAAATAAAGCTGCGTTTTCAAATTTGTGCAGCGGAGTATGGACGAGGCCTAAGGTAGCTGCTTAGAACGGACGGATTTCACGTGATTCTCCGCGCGTTTTGCATATACTTAGGATTTCCGACTATTTTCCGAAGATCTCCGAAAGTATCATGCACAAGTCATGCCATCGTTTCCGATCATTTTCTGCCCATTTCCGAAGATTGTCAAAGATTGCAAGCACCTTTCCTAAGATTTGAGAGGAACCTGGAAGTTTAACACTAGAGAAAGACCTACAGCCGGCCGTAATCACCTGTTGGTAGATACTCCGCAGGATCAATGTTGTCCACTTCAACGTCCCTCTTATCCTCCTCTGATAAAAACAAAAAGCAAGGAAATTTTAGTTTGTTTTCAAGTCACTCCTGAACCCTTCTGAACACAGCATTAATTTAGAGAAAGAAACCCGCCGAGTGGGAGATACAGCAGGCGCAGGTAGCGCGCTGGCAATCGTTCAAGGTCAGTGGATGCCTTTCTAAACATATGGCGTCATTAAGGACACGTGACTATATGTTAGCCAGCTCCTGATTGACTCCAGCTCCTTGCCATGAATGCATGACGTATCAGTTGTTTTTCTTCAAGTTTTAACCACTCGCTGTTTGTTTGCGCAGCTACACAGTTTCGCATGTGCCTTCCAATAATATAATTCTTTATAATTACTCCTTTTCGACGGCTCGGCGCGAGGTAAATAATTCATGATGTTATTTTGTCTCAAGCAGGTGACCCCTGGATCGAAAGATTCCGTTAGCAAAAACATGATATTATGCGTAGTTTGGCATGGCGTAGAGATTTTATTTAAAGAAGAGTTTAGGAACAAAAACCAGTAACGTTTGTTTTATCTAGTTAAAGCTACGATTCTATAGTTTTAAAACTTGAAGTTTCTTGGTGCAAGCAAGTGAAAATCGAAAAAAAGATACAGCGAGTTCAGTTTTGAAACTCCAAGCTGAACTGTTACAAAATACAATGCAACATGCTTTGTTCTGTTTACTTTACTTTACCAAACTTACAACGTAACTGGTGATGTAATAATCTGAATTCTTTGAGTCTTAGCACAAATTATCATGAAGAAAAAAAACAGTCTTTATCGTCCTTTCAAATCACGATACTTTTCCAGGCTTAAGATCTTACGAAAACCTAAACCAATCTTTATATGGCAGACATTTCTTGCTGCGGCGCTTTGATACTCTGCTGCGTCGCTTTTAAGTCAAAGGGAATTGTCTCTCTCTTTGCATATGTTAGACATGTCATACAGGTCAAAAAGAAAGGTCAGATACTCATAAAGGAATAACGAGGAACTTTGTTATTTTTCAGTGCTCTTAGGAAAATTACGATGATCTATCAGAAATATCTCAGAGCGGTCTGGAAAAGCCCAATCTGATGCATAATACTGAGACCAGGTTACTCAAGATTCAAAGTAAGATAAGAAAAACCTCAAAAAAACGCGGGAGTTTTAATAAACTCAGCTTACAAACAACTCAGATTAAAATAACAAGGAATATGGCAAACCTTCATGCAGGTTCTTCCACATATCATTTTCGGTGGCAATGGAAGCTGCTTGAACCTCGAAAATTCCAGCGATTCCCAATAAGAGAAGAACGAAAGTAGTTTTTACCGCCATTTTTGACCTGTTCCAACGCCCTCAAGCACTCCGCGCTCCGTTCAGATCAACGCTCAACTCTTCAAAGGTTTCCTTGTTCAAAGGCTTATAAAGGAGTCAATTATTCTTATTATAATGAATGTTATTTATTATGATCTGTATTGGTCAATTAGGTGACTGAATCGAATTAATTAATATTTTATACAAGCAATAACTGTCGAATTCAAAACAGAACCATTCTGGATTTGTTTATGTAAAAACTCTCGAATCACAACCTCAACGCAACTTCGTCTAAACCAGTTGTTTTGACCTTGGGAATGTCAAGCTTTTTTTCTGTATTTTTTCCAATAAACTACAAACGATTCCGCTTCCCTGTGGAGTCTTTAAAGTTTTATCGCTTAAGTTTGAAGCATTGGGAATTTACCTCGTTAAACGTGGGCGATACAAAACGTTCTGCCTTGTTTTTAAAATGAAATAAATTGATGTACACAATTTTGACTGCGAATCGGTGAGGGAGAACTGTTAAATTAGTAAATTTCTTTGAAGCGTTCCATAAACAAGTCGTAGTTTTGAAAACGGTCGGTCTTTCTTTTCTTTATAATCGCTTCTTTTTCAAACTGTTTTGCTCATACTCACTAAATTAATTCTGCAATTAAAGTTAGGAATAACATAATTCCCCCACGCATTAAATTGAGGTCTCTGCCCACTCAGAGTCATTTGAAGCGATTTAAGAATTCAAAATGAATTAAATAGTTTAGATAACTTGCCAAAGAACCTAATTTGAACGGCTATCTTCCTACTCAAAAGAAATGGGTAACTTTTTTTGTTCAAAACAAATGGCGTCCATAAGATTAATGTCTAGATAGAATGTGTGGTCATGTGTTTGTGTTGAAAACAGACTTTGTCTCAACGGGGGTTTGGCGTCCATTGGGTCCCAAAGAGAAGGATTCAAGCCACGCTGAAAATAGATTTGCAAATATACACCAGCATAACAGTGATAAAAAAAAAAGATTCATCAATTAAAATTCATCTTTGGCGTTACAACAAGTAGTGTTTCGAGCCAGCTTTTTGATATTATATCGCACAAATAATTTTGCAGAGGCTTTTGTTTCAATTAATATATTGCCATTGTGGCAATTTCATGGCTGTGTACCTTAATCGCTGCCGAGAGTTTTCAAAAATTTAGTGCTTAATTCAGTTGGTGATTAGAACTTAAAAAAAAATATCTTTGTAGATCTGTGGTTAAGGGCCAATTAAATGATTGGGAGCATACAAGTCTATAACCAAAGATTGACCGCTACAACATTATAAAAGTAGTACTTTTTAAGCGTTTCCAAAAGACTTTTTACCAAAAAAAGTGGTCATATTACAAATGCATAGTTTCTAAGACTGCGGGTTCCATTTATAATTATTTTTCTAGCCTGGAAATTTAAATTCCATGACTTCAAAACACTAACTATTACCAAATTAACATTAGTAACGGACAGTTTTAGAACGCTAATTTTGGTAATCACTTTGTGACAACTGTCATCGAAAATCAGCTATAGTTGTGAATATATCTAACCCTTTCTTTTGCCATGTTTTTTTTTCTGTAAAACGGGCGTTTTTTTTCTGCCTAAAGCACTACTTTAAACTACAACAGATTTTTTACAGTCTCTGAAAAGAAAGACTGTATGCCCCTTAATGTTTGCATTGTAATCACCAATGTTGCCCCCTCGAGACAAACCGATTTGTGTTAATCGATTGGTCTGCTTCAGTCAGGGGTAGATATTCAATTATATTTCATCAAAGAGTGACACAGTGGTGCTTGTGAGGTCTGTATGACGTCATTGATCCATTCTCCACGCGGGTAGGAAATATGCTTAGTTTTCGAGTTGAAGATTTTCCCGCAGATTATTAAAATATCTCAGGAGGACATTTAAAGTCAGCAAGATAATTTTTCACTTAAATTAATTAAAACATTAAAATTTTCCTGCTGAACCTAGATACCCCGTTTTCATATGAAATTTTGCTTATGAAGCTCTTTTTGTCTGTAATCAAAAAAACGTGTATAATATTGGCAATATGAAATAGTATATGATGATACCCAAAAAATAGTAAATATATTCATCAATTTGCGGTTTTTGAATCAATACATCAGAAAGAGTTAAAAGTTTTAAACTTCAGGAATAAAAATTGGTGACCTATGATGTGGGTCTACATCTTATGATATCGACTGAATGATATTTAGATGTTGATCAATAAGCTGACGAAAGAAATCTTATTTTGAGTCGAGCCGTGACGATGAATTCGTTCATTAAATTGCTGATTCCTAACGCTTCGTTGTAAACGGTCCGCAGCGGAACAGAAAGTCAACTTCTGATTTTCAATTCAGCATCAAATGCTTTTAAAGCCAGAGTCTGGGATTTAAAATCGAATTTTTCAGACTTGGCCCAAAGTATGAGTCTTTTTGAATTGTACTGAATTAATTAGCGTCCATTTATTTTGATATTAGTTCTCTGAAACTTACGTGTGATATGTTAATTATTTCATGTTATACTGTTAATGTTTTTCACCCGGTGAGGTTTTACTAGCTTCGATCTGAGAAAATAGGTTTACCATCGTTTAAAAAATCAAAAAAAGCTCACTTATTTAATTAAGCTAACATGCCTTTCAGAAGAAAATCATCTATATTGTTTTGTAGGGAACATTACTGGATTGAGGGACTTGATATGTGTCCGCCATTTTGAGACACCAAAAAGCGGCCATAAACAATGATATACACTAAACTCTGTTAAAACTTCAGGGAAAAGAAAATTGACGAGCCAAACGAGCCGATTGCTCGCTAACAAAGTTCCATTCGCCCTTACTCGGACCACTAAAGAGCTCAGTTTAGCTATCAACATACTGGGACTGTAGTTTATTTGAACGTTTATTTTTGCTTATAGTTAGGTTCTGACACTACGATGACGTCATGTAAAGGCCAACAATTCAAGGAGAAATTAGATGTTGGTCATATGGACCCAGGCCTCTCTCTCTCTTCCAACAGGTATGGCAATGAATATTCAATATTGTCTAACCGTGTTGTCGTCATTCAGTCAGGACAGTACGTAAAGATGATATATTGAGAAAATCACGATTTGTTTTGACCTTTTTGGAAATTCTTATATCTGGTGTTTTTCTGACCTCTTTAATTTATTGACTTCGTCCTTGACAGCCACAAGTCAGCGAAGGATGCCTTTAACTGTATTTCAATGAATAAAAAAAGTATTTTAAATAAATATTTCGTAAAACACCGGGCTTTTATCGCTGTAAAGTAATTAAATTGAACGTGTTGAAGGATGAAAGGAAAGCTCTCCTTGGGTCTAAGGGCTTGCTGTTTTAAACTCATTGCATGTTTTTCTGCAGCGCTTTACCTTTGTGTCCGTGACGGAATACAACCAATTATTCGAACAATTAGTCAAACAAGGCGATGTTTTTGAAGTTCGTCTTCGGCCCCATCCACACTCAGGGGCCGGGGAAATCTGAAAGCGCGGCTTTATTTCTACGGTTAGCTATAGGTCTACCCTGGTCCAAACTAATCTGGATAAATTGTACACCGAATACAGAGCTTTTCGAAAACGCTATTCAAACCAGAGGAATTTGAAATCACCAGCTTTGCGTTTTCGTATGCGGACGGAAAGCATTTGAAAACGGAGCTTTTCAAAACGATGCTGTTTGCAATATTTACTATCGTGTAGATTATCGACCATTTTTCATTAGAATATTATCAGCTGTAACAACACTCTTTTTTGCACTACTTTTGTAATTTGTTGCAATATTGTAATATGTTTGTATCAATAAAATAAACTACAAAAAAAAAAAAACAAAAAAAAACGATGATGTTACGATAATGACATGATCAGCCCTATCCTTTAAGGGTGCACTCAAGCAGTTTAGCAATCAGTGATTGTTTTGTTTTCAAATCTCTCCAGCGTGGTATGGACGGAGAACACTTGTTGGGTCTTCAGAGCGAGAACGCCGTTTTCAAATTTTGCTGGCGTAGTGTGGAAGAGGCCTTGACCTCGGCGAGATAACATTACATAAAAGTGTGAACAGCCGGTAACCCACTGGCAAAAATCTTGTAGTTATTTTTAGATTCGTCTATTTGTCGTTGAGACTTTTCGTAGAATATTTCGCGCCAAGCTCACTGTATGGTGAAGCGACTTGAACAGCGTCACTGAAAATGTAACGTGTCTCTCGGAGACTGGTGATTGTGCAAAACAACCCAGTCTTACCTTACTTTCAATTTTCATTAAAACAGGTGAACATGTTAGGCAATCCCTCCTTTTTTTCACTCCCTATCATGTAAGCAATGTAATTTGCTTGACCAGTTCAAAAGGATGCGAAAATCCCCTGTAGGTGTGGTCCAATTAATTCTGGTCAACTTGAAGCACAGATCAAAATGAGTTTAATTAATTATTGTTCTTCGACTTCCAGGCAAGTTACTACAAAGAGAAAGAAATATCGACCCGCTCCAATTGTCAATACGTAAATACGAACAGTTTTCAGTTTACAGTTTTTATTCGGCTTGTGGAGTGCACAAATCTGCTGAAGAATCAGTTTTTTAACCATTTTCTCTCGGAAGTCAACAGTTACATTAATCACCATGAAGCCAGCATTTCTCCTGGCTATGCTGCTTATTGCTTTAACTTGTTTTCATGTCATCGTTGGAAAGCAAAATACTAAGTCGGTAAGGGAAGATACACGTGAGGCCTTTTTATTTAACTCTTAGCGTACCATGAAGCTTCTATAACTGTTTCTTACCGGCTCTAATTTTAGAAAACAAAGGCTTCAAATTCAAGAAAAACACCGAAGTTTGGAAGCTCTTATAGATCTTATGCCCAATCTGGAAATTATCGCAGTTACTATCCAGGAAGGCTCGGGAAGCGAAAGGTGAGATAAAAAAACAGAAACAGAAAAACGAATTGACACTCTTGCACCCTAACATCATATGCCAACAACAACCAAAAAGTCTAGCAAATTGATCTTATTGCGAGTTATTTATGGCGTAGCAAACTTTCTTATGCTTGCGATAAAACCAAACTTATCATATCTGACTAATCACGACAGGCTTATATAACCAAATTTGCATGAAGGCGTCATTTGGCCAAATCCGTATAATAACAAGTGTTCGATTACCAGTAACTAAAGAGAGTTGATGTTTTGAACTTGGATTCAGATTACGATTAAAAGTATTTTCTTGCAAATTTAGACGCTACATCGCAAGTTGACTGAAAAGCGTGCGGGACTTAGGAAAATATACCACGAAAAGTTGAAGTCCCATCTCCTTTCCGCAACATGTTGTCGCAAATTGCAACATGGCTGTAATACACGCACTAACATTTCTATCTTACAATGCAGCTTTGTGGGGCGCAAAAGTGGATATGATGAAAATATACGTCAAACTGTGTCTTGTTTTTATGTCTTTCAGCTTGCCTACAAGGAAAATGAAAATTGATCAAGCACTGTTCAGTTTTGCAGATTGAATGCAAAAAATAAAATACATGAAACTTGTAGAGGCAAGAAGTTTCTCTGTGTCTACCTCTTGTACTCCGTTTACTGCTCTGCTTTTCTTTTTCACGCCGACTGATCATGTAAAGCTTCTTCATCTCTTACTAGTGGAACAATAGGTGATTACTCTAATATTAAATTGAACGTTTCCCCTCGTTTACGCGTACTTTAGAATCACAAAATTTAAAATGGAAACCGAACTGTTTTCAGCAAACAAGAGATTATCACATAAGGGTGCAGTGTTCGTCACAATAACGAATGCCTCTTTTAGGTATTCTTAAAGCCCATGAATCACGTTGAAGCTTACGACAATTATTTTACGCCAAGAACAAATTATGTGCCGATTGCAGGGGAATTAAAATAGTCGCAGAAAAGTCGTTTTCACAGTTCTAATGCAGTAAATGGGAACGAATCTTTAATGCCTCGAACGTTGGGAATGGGCGATTCCTTTTCTTTGTTTCGTCCCCTTGTGTAATCAACGTAAGAAGCTTTTTAAAATAGCACCCAGAGGTCCCCCGTAGGCGCATAAATTAAAATGATACTGGCTAACATATACAAATAGGCAATATACTTTGCTTGACCAGTTCAAAAGGACTCCGAAATCTCATGTAGATTTAAATTAATTGATGCTGGCCAACTTGAAGCACAGATCAAAATTGAGTTTTATTATAAATTGCCCCTGGTCTCAAGGGGCAAATGACTACAAAGAGATTTATCGACCCATGGCAGTCACTTTAACTGTTAACACGTTAATAACAACAGTCCGTAGTATTCGTTTTTATTTCTACTCAGCTGGTCGAACGTTCAAATCTGTACACTGATTCTATCAGTTTTAAACCATTTTCTCGGTGCCAAAAAGATTGAATATCTCTTGGTTTCGCTGCTTATTTCCATAACGTTTTATGGAATCGTTTTAGGGCGAGTTACCAAGCCTGTAAGCCGGTAAGAGGAGATATACATGAGGCCAATAAGTGTGCAGATAATTCGTAAATACTTGACGACAATCAGTGAGATGAATAAGCTAAGGAAAATTGTGACGTACGCTGTTCGTATCTTTCAGTTTTCCTACATAGAAAATGAAAGTGATCCAGACCTGGAATGTTCTTGCAGCACCGACGCAAACAAAGGAAACAAATTTTAATTTAAATGTGGAAAGCGTATTTGTAACTTATAGTTCGTTTGTCCTTTCCTTTCTATCTTCCGTTTTGTTGTTGTTTGCGACATTTTCAGTAAAATGAACTAATCCTCTTTCTGCTACGACAACGGAGTTTCTGTTTACTTTACTATTTAACTTAATGTTCTGGCGCATCGTAGCACCTCACATAGATGATATGACATAAAACAGAGTATGCCCGTATCCCATTAGAATCAAACTTTTAATCATCTTTAGCCCGTGATTCGAAGAAGCAGATTGCAGATTGTCTGCGCCAGGGTGTTAAACAGTTTTGGTTTCAGAAAAAATATTTGCGCAGCGTCACTGTAAACGGAAACTTGTGTTTCGTGGCCTGGTAATTGAGAGAATGTCATTAGACTTCTTCTCTTTGAAATATGACAATGTTTGGGGCTAACACGTGTCCAATAACCAATACCGTCACTCGTTAGTTTACTAAAATTCTTAACAAGCCGGTAATTATTCATTGTTGATTCTGTTTTACTGGTTCTTCAGTTGCACACCAGTTCTTGGTAGGTAGGTAAATGTGCCTCCATTAAACATGTTTTTCTCCGGCAAACTTGGAAGCTTTCAGACTTAGTTTTAGTTAGAAATGAGAACCAGAAACGACCAGCCGATCGGAGAAACTGGGGCCCCGGGGCTGAGAGCAATAACTCTGGTAGCCCCAGGCGGGAGGACGCGGCCAGCTTAACTAAGCGCCAGCACTGATAAACCAGCGGGCTTAAAGAGAATTCCTGGGATCGTATCAGACTTTGAGCCTATATTACTACTCATCTGGCCTTTGAATTTTGTTTAAAAGTTTGTAATTTTGAGTTAAACGTCCTGAACACCACAAGACAGATTTTCTGCGGTGTTGTTTAAGTCAGGACGCTCTGGTGCATATTCTTCGCAGGATGATCCGCTGGACGCTGACATTGCAGACGCATCGTAGTAAGGTTGATCTTCATCCACCTGGTCCATGTCCAAATAAGGAGTGTCTCTTTGCATCCAGTCCTCTAGATCTTGGCACAGCTCGTTAAAGGTTGGTCGCGTGTCCGGATTATCTGCCCAGCAACGTGTTATCAAATAATAGCTGTGTTGAGAGAGAAATAAGAGAGACCATTTTAGAAACATTCTGTTCAAGTCTCGGAATCGCCCTCCGATACGAACTTCCCTTAATATCTTAGGTCCCGCAACTAGACTGGTAGAAACTACCCTTGGCTTAGTCCATGCGAATCGTAAGCTTTATTCTTTTCCCGGTCCAAAATATTGTTTTTCGGTTTAAAATTAAAGATTACACTTAGTTTACACTTCGACTTTCTTTCTGCAAAATAATGACTCAAAACTCATCAGGTAATTATATAAGTTACTCTTCTCTCCAACTTCAACAACAAAAATGACTCACAACTCCTCTGAGCATGTATCTGGTCTTTCCATCCTGTATCCTCGTTTTAGTTGTCTCATAAGTTCTCTGTTTCTGATTCCAGGGTAAGGGAACCCTCCTGAAAAATGAAACAAGCTCACCTTTGACTGAGAAAAACTGAAATTATAGTGTATGTTTCATATTGCTTTATTTCCAGTCAAACTGGAGAACTGGACAGACCACACAATAAAATTGACTATTTAGTAAAAAATGCTTATAACAAATTGACTTTTGTGAAGTTAAACAAAGTGTGACTGTTTCTAGTCATTCTAAAATGACTACATCTTAATCAGAGGGAATCTGTCTAAAGCTTTTTTCCCTTCAAGTTATTGCTAATGGTAATAGCCCTTTTTACGGTTAGTTTTTCTCTTTTGCAATGTAATCCAACGTGCATGCGAGGCAATTTCGGGCTGAAACTACAAAATAGTGCGAAATTTCTTTACGTACACGCTAGATTATATTTTATTGCAAATGAGAAAAGTTATCCGTGAAAAAGGCTTTTGTAGTAATATCAATACTTAATCGAGTTTGGTTGAGCCACGATTCATATTTTGAAGCTTTTTGACAAAGAAGTTGTCGCGATAAAACTGATAAACAACTGCGAGCTAGACCAGCAGGGTACGATTAGGTATTCAGTCGTGTCCAAATTCGACCAAATATTAGGTCTGGTACACGATATCGCAGAACACCAGGACAGAAGACATGGCCTCTACCCGTGACTATCCGAATTTGGATGCGGTAATTTGCCCAAAATATTATAGAGCAGTTAATTTCGTTGAGCCACGTTAAGCTAGAAGTAAATTATTGCTGGGCTGCTTCTGGTACAAAACAACGCAATTTTAATAACTTCTGACGCAGGCAGAGTAGCTTGAGTAGCTGACCACAGGCAGCTGATTCACAGATTTTTAGGCAGCTTCGTTGACTTGTGAAACGTTTAAAGAAATGAGCACTTTTCTCAACAACAATTTAAAAGGAAAACATACCCAGAGTCGCAATTTCCCAGAGTAAGACTCCATATGACCACCTAAATAGAAAATGTTGGAAAAAATTGTTACGAACTATTTCAAAGATGGTAAATTGTAAGCTATTCCTGTAGCTCAATGGTTAGAGTGTCCAGATACAAGGTACGGTGTCAATGAGTTGAAAGAAGTCTTAGTTTTTGGTCCGAGCAGAATAAACCAAGATAGGATTTGATTTTGATTGTGTAAGCATCAGGTTTGTTGATGTGCGACTACCTCTCTCTGAGGAACGTAACTTAGAAATGATATGAGATTGAAACTTTCGAGGCCAAAATAGAGAGAAAGGTATGCAATAACAATCTAAGCTTAAATTCGTTCACGATTTAAACTACTACATTTTAAGAAATTTAAATCAGAAAAGATTAGTTTTTCAGTTTGAAGATGCGCAGTGAGCATCCTCACAAAGTGAAGGGCGAGAAGAAGTGCAATCAAGCGGAGCCCCATACTCATATAGGAAAGAAAAGGAAACCATGAACTGATTTTTTCATGTCTATCAGGGCTAACGGTATTGTTCGTGGGCGCGTGCGCACGACGACGGCGGAGTCGCGCAAGATGGCGGCCGTACTCCAGCAAATAGGTGGACAGAGACATGCAGCCTTGGTTTATAGCGTCCTTCTTTGATATTGGACATCCCTGTCATGGTCAATTGACACCTGTCAGAACAAGTCATTCGCTGACCAGTATCACGTGACCATATCGCGGGCTCAAGTTTAGAGCTCATCGAGGTCACGTTGTTGTTTGAAGTTGATCGCTGACCAAGTGCTGGTTTTCGATTAGATCGCGGCATCATATCAGGTTAACTTGTTGTAAACAGGGCCGTCTTGTTCGGAAGCCGGTTAACGCTAACCCACGATTAAAAGTTAACCGAAGTATAAATTTTCTTGTATGCAAATGTTTTTCACTGATTTTTTTGTGTGTTGTGAGATTATTCGAACTCAAAATAGAACGCCAAACAATATACAGAAAACTTCACCGCAAAGTTACAAAACTCAAGTCAAAATTCTCGCTTATTCTGGTTTAGCTTAATCGGGCTGAAAGATTCTCAAATACATGCAACGATAATATAAAAAAACAAAAATGTGAAACACACTAAAATATTAAAAAATGGAGCATTGAATCAAGCCTTTACATGTGAGTTAAAGGAGTGACGTCACGGTTTGCTCATCTTGAAAAGTTTAGCCTAAATGTTTCACGTTTGTCTTTTCTAATCCGTGTCAATCCTCTCCATCCTTGACCATCCTTGTTCCTTTTTTGTTTATTATTATCTCATTGGTGTTTTCTATCTTAGTAAACTACTATTTTCAGGCTTCCTTCAATTTGAAGATGATTTTGTACGTGGCCAAAATAACTCAAAATAACGTAACTGAGCTCCTTTAAAGGTAAAATTCAACTCACTTACACGTCACTTTTCACGGCGAAAACACCATCACTGATAGCTTCAGGTGACATCCACCGCACTGGAAGTCTCTTATGTTGACCCGTTCCACGATACACATTCTCTTTCATGGTGCTTCGAGCCAAACCAAAATCAGCCACTTTGACAAGTTTCGTTTCGCAGACCAAGACATTGCGAGCGGCCAGATCCCGATGAATAATATTCTTTCCTGACAAGTATCGCTAAGACAAGAAACATCGATTATCACTGTGGATGCTTACCCACTGTGCATTTACCCATGGTAAACATTCGAGTCTTTTAGAGAGTGATGGCGATAAGTTGATTAGGGCAAGGCCCCGTAGGGAGACTCGTGCACTTACAAAATCAAAAGGACGGGGATGCTCTCGGAAATTTTGAAAAGAACCGTTAAGAGGTACCAAGATCCTGTTTTGTTGGTGTAGCTTGAATTTTTTTTTATCCCTGAGAGGTACCAGTTCTAAAAAAAACACATTAACTGACACTTTCATACTTTTTAATAGAGATGAAGATGATTACTTCGAACACCTTCTACTTATAAAGTTGATTGTCAAATACTTTTTTCAGTTCAATACCCTAAATGTTACCACGAAAGCCTCCGGTATGGACCTTTTAACACTCTAAGAGTTACCAAAGCCGCTTTATTAACCCCTAAATGGTACGACGAGAATCCCTGTCCATTTTGCATGGGAGTCCCTTCCCTCGGGAGTTAATGTACGGGTAATCACAGGGTTTTGACGCTTGGCGTTTTACACCATTAAGAAAAGTCGGTCAAGTTGTAGTTGTCAATTTTTACTCACCATTCCCTGTGCTATTTGCCAGGAGAAGGACAACATGTCCTGAGAAGTCAGAGAATCGTGTTCATCTTCACCGTCATTTTGTTCTTGATCCTCGTTGGCCATCAAAGACTGAGCGCTGTTATTTCTTATGCCAATGTTGCTGTCAGTCCTCGAGAAAGCGACGTTAAGTTGGCCAGTGTCATTTCCACCAGTCTCATTCTGCTGCACGAGTTTAGGATATTAAAGATAACTCACTGATATCAGAGGAACTTGTGCAAGCGGCAGATCGAGAAAAGGAAATAGTGAAGAAGTCATGCGTTGTCTATGGAGCTCAGAATGTATTGACTCGTCAGACAGGTGACTGCCGTCATTACTAATGGCTGAGATTTCGTTTGTATCTTAAGGCAAGAGAGAATGAAGGGTGAGCGAGTGAATCTCCCATATAGGCCATTTTCCCCAAGGGAATTCCTCTCAAGCTATTTTTAGACATGGTACCTAGTGCCTCTGTGGATAATGTAACCACATGCGTTGTATGATCTCGTGAAGGATGAAAATGCGTGCTTAGTCGTTTGGGCTGTCCACATGACGTAAAGCATTGTCTGTATCTAGACTCTCCTGGGATTTCACAAACCAAAAGGAATCTAAAAATAACTTCAGAGGGATACCTCGAGATTAAGGCTTATTTGGGGGATTAACTCATTTACCCTTTATGCTCTCTTGTTTGAGAGCAATACCATAGGAAACATTACTTACACTGCCTCCATTTTCCAGCTGACACAGTAATCTTGTTAGCGGAACTGACGGCGTGTTCTCTCGTACCTGCAGGTATGTTTCGACCCTAGCTTCAGAGTCTTTAACCTGAAAATAGGCCAAAAAATCGCGTTAATTAAAATCAAACTATTTCTATGTTACACTACACACGTATGCTACAACTTTTACCTTTGTTCTTCGTTCTCTCAGATAAGAAAGCAAGTCTCCTTTTGCTGCAAACTCCACAATGAGGAAATTTGCCGTGGACTTGGTACAACAGCCAATCAAACTCACGATGTTCTTGTGTGAACCAACTGCTTTCATCAGTTTAATCTCATCTAAGAAATCGCTTTTCTGCTCAGGACTAGGATCGTCTGAAAAGTTTAAGTGTAATTATAAGACCTTAAAAATGACATAGCAGCCGAAGCTTATCTAGCCTGCAAAAGCATCCGGTTCTTTCGGAGACAAGCGACAGCCGGAAATACATCTACGTTCTCAGGCTTAAGCTTCTCTCCATTACCATGATTTTAATGACTAGGAATATTGCCTGCCCCAAGGATGAGATGGTAGTCATCGCAGTTACTCAAACAGCGTTCTGCCAGGCAGCCTCCCCCTGACATTAATGGAAAGAAGTGCTGCGAGAATTAAATGACTTACCCAAGAACACAACATAATGACCCTGGCCAGGGCTGCAGGCCCATCGCACCAGACTAAAAGTTATATATTGCTATTTATATCAGTTATTACATTATTTCTGTCTTCGAGCATCAGGTATGCAAGGCGTTATTAAGCGTTAAAAGCCGCGCAAGTATTTCTATGAAGCTTATTTATTGAAAGCATTAAAGGAGCTACGTCATGGTTTGCGCATCTTGAAAAGCTTAGCCTAAATTTTTCAAATTCGTCGTTTGTAATCCATGTTAACCTTCTCCATCCTTAACCATCTTTGTTCCCATATCGTTTAATATTATCGCTTAGGCGTTTCATTATCTTACTAAAGCATTATTTTTAGGTTTTCTCCAGTTTAAAATTAATTTTGTATGTGGCTAAGGGTTAACCCTTTACCCCCTAAGAGTGCAAATTGGCACACAAGGTCGTAACTTTGTGAATATTTGATAGATTTCTATGAATTTTTACCATGAAAATTGTCTTGCGAAGATCTGCTCATTGAAGTCATAAAATTTTGACCCCCTCCCATCCAAGACATGGTTGATTACCCCCAGAAGTTTTTAGTTCCTTTCTCGGGAAGCAAATGGAATGCAAGACTTGTTTCATATCAAGCTCTGCACTAAGAGCTGCTAAATAAGCTATAGTTTAGGGGTATACCTAATATAGTAGAAGATTGATACATTTTTGAAGTCGTTCATTTTCCCATTTTAAAGCAATTTCTCTCAAAATGTCTACCTGTGTCCTTCTTAAATGAGCTGATTAGTGGCTTTCAAATGGCATATTGTACCCAGGCAGAGTGCCTTTATTTGCCTATTTGGGAAAAACTGCCGTTCGCCTTAGGGGGTAAAGGGTTAAGGGTGACCCCGACATGGTAAGTTTTTTGCAAGGAAGAAAAGTTCTTTCCTAGTCGGGTTGAATCAACATCCATTCCATAACTCTTTGTAACTTACCTTGCAGCACCTTCACCGCTACAGCTGTTGTAGATTTTAAACTTTTCTTCTTTGATGAAGGCATTTTCATGGTTCCTTTGTACACTTTTCCAAAGGCGCCCTGACCAAGCTCTTCAGATATAGTGACGTCATCGCTCTTTACCTCCCAGGCATCATCCGGGTCTTTTTGCTTTTGTAATTCGTTGTTGTTGTTGTTTTTACTGCAACATCAATTTTCAATGTTCAAAAAAATGTTCAAATGTTTTTTCTCGTGGTCAATAGGGTTAGCTACACCTAGCTAGCTCGAAGGCATGCCACTTAAACTGAAAGAAATAAATTCATCGACTAAACATAATAGGCTTAAAAATCCCAACTGGTGGAAGGCATACCAGTTGGCTATTTACAAGGATGACGGAGGGGTTGAACTTGGGTTTACCGAGAAAAAACTCCAGCTAAGTGGTCAGAGCAGGACTTGAACGCGATATTTCAAGTCCGGCGGCCAAACTACTCGGGCGCGCCGAGAAGAGCTAAAATCCCAAAGAAAAGCATGTGCTGGAAATAATGTAATGCCTCGGAATAGTAATGTATGTATGTACTGTAATTAGAGCGAAAAAGCGATTGCATGGACGTGGTATGAGCATTGAGATAAATGAGAAGCATTGATGGTAAAGTTGTTTCTTGAGAGGAAGGGGGCGAAGTGCAAAATATTATTAAATATACCTAACATTAGCCCAGGGAGAGTCTTATTTCAGAAGGTCACCGTACGATATTTCAGTCATATTTGGAGAAGACAGAACGATTTATTATCGGTCGGAAAGGTAATTTGCGTTTCAATGGTTGGACTTAAGTCGAGATGGAATTTTGACCAACCTGCCAAGTGTTTAGGTTAGGCTATGTAAACGCGAAAAAAACATGTTTTATTTCTTTTAAAAAAGATATTTCTCAAGAATACGCATGAATCGAAAACGTGACAACCATGTTTACGGCTCTCATCTAAACACACTTATTGACCAATGAGAGCGCGCATAATAAGTTATTTTACAAAGAAAAATATAAACCTCTTTCTCCGTCTTTTCCAAATGTAACAAGGAACAGCTAGTCCAATGAACCCAACTGTCACGCCAGCACTAACAGATATAATGACGACGACCAGCATAGACAAGCTTTTTGCATCCTTGCTTTTAAGTTGAGTAGCACTGGGCGCCATTGAAGACATGGACTCATTTTGAAATCTGGTTATGTTGCTTTCCCCCGATACTTGAGAAGGAGCGACTGTTGGTGTGAAATTTTCTAAAGCAAAGGAAATGAAGTTTCTTTAATTGATAATCTCTTGGTACCTTTGGAAAGTGTTCTTTATCTATTTATTTAGAAACTTTGATCTACTATCATAACTCTGTTTTATTTTGAACCGAAAAAGAGTAAAGTCCTGACCAGAGAATGTTTGCGTTAGTGCTTATGAGATTGTTTCGGGGACACAATTATAATGGACGGAACTGCGACTGTGAGGGACGCTGAAACCGACGGTGAATTCAGGCTTACAAGTTAATTGTAAGTTGAGAAATGATGAGAGATCAGAAGCCATCTGCCTCGAAGCTAGTGACTTCTCCTGTCTTCTACTTTAAGTTTCATTTCGTCACTGGGTTGTTTTCTCATCATTACCTTTTCTAGAGTTGTAAGAAAGCTTGTATTAGTTATGGTCAGTAGGTCTACTAGGGGTTCGTCTTAGAGTACCTCTCTCTTTGTATTCGTCTAAGAGTTTCCAAAAGCGAATTTTTCACGTTGTGGGAGCAAAGTGTTAAACTGACATCGACAAACAAAATATATTTTTGCGATCGTGCGATGCTAGAAAGAATTGGCACTTATTCTTATGGAGTTTTTCTCAGGTTGTTTTCCAGCCGAGGGGGGGGGGGGGGGGACTGCCATTTATAAGGGACGGGGTTGCCCGTCGAAATTTTGAAAAGAACCCCTAAGAGGTACCGAGATCCTGTTTTGTGGGCGTGGATTGAAATTTTTTTCACCCCTAAGAGTACCAATTCTAAAATAACACGTTGTCTCCTGTCATCTTTGCTTTGGCTCAGTACTCTAAAAGGTCCTGCAAAAGCTCCCGCTGGGGACCTTTGCGGCCGAACACCCTAAGTCGTACCAAAACTGCTCTTTTAACACGTAAAAGGTACGACAAACAACCCGTTTTTTTTTATATGGGGGTCCCCCTCCACGGTTTTCTTTTCTTGGTAGCTCTTTGCGCCTGAAGAATTGGTCTGTTTTCGGATTTAACTTACCTTCTGGAATAGTAGTGAAAAATAAAAGAAATCCTTTACTTTCTTCAACTTCATCTGTGTGAAATGTCAGCACAGCATAGTCGCCAGTAACAAGAGCTGTCTGTCCGGTTTTCTTTCCACAGTGTTTACCAAGGTTGAGGTTGTTCTCGTTATTAATCGAAGTAATCATCAAATAGTCAAATCTGCAAAGGTGCGTATCAACTTTAACTGCGTGTGTAAGAGCCTTGGTGAACCAATATGTTTAATTGTCAATGCCTGGAGTGATTGTTTATGCACATTGACTTCCATGGTAAATTACCATGGTTAGCTCCATGAGCGGGCAAGATGAACCGAATCCTACGCTGTGATTGGCTACTCGAGCGAGCAAGATAGCGCTATCTTGCCCGTTCGGGATTACCCTAAAGATAAAGCGTTTTTTCCATACAATAAATCCTTTATTGAACGAGCTTGCTCGGGTGGATATTGGCCTCGTTATTTTTTTGCATGTTTATGGACTTCACAAAAAGAGAACCCACCTAATATCAGCCATCTCGACCGAGCAAGCTTGAACTGCAACCCCCGCGGCGCCCGCAACAGGAAGGGATAAAATGCGATCTTCGCTGGCGATCAAATTTCCCGCGATCAGCGCATTCAAACGCCTTGTGTTTTCCTAGCTTGGTATCATCATGACTTACCTGCACTTAGTCTCAGGTTCCACGTCAAAATCCTGAAAAATAATGTTCAATCTTGTGCCTTGTAGAATAGGAATCACATAGAAACAGTCCGTGCCATTTTGATAGTTGTCTGGATAACCAGGACTTTTCAGAGTGTTGTTTACAACTTGGCCACAAGCTAATAAAACAACGTAACCTAGGTTAAACCCCTCTCTTTAATGATGAACATAAATATGAAATACAGTCGAATCCCCCGCAAACAAGCACCCAAAATTTTAAGCCTAGGTGGTCGCTTACGGGAGGTAATCGCTCACTAGAGCTTAGACCATATTAGGTCAAAATTTTGCCTCATTAGCATAGGTAACTGTAGAAACGTGCGCCATGTTTCAAATGTTTTATTCACGAGAAAAGTCAATTCCGTCTCTTAAGTCTCTTCGATAATGTTACAACACCTTATTATCCAATTTACGCTCTATTACCTGTCAAGTGGTCAATAACGGGAAGTTAAAAACAACGACAATTTCAAACTGTTAGGACTAAAAGTGGTGACAGTCGCTTATGCGAGGTAGCTGCTTACAACAGGTTCCAAATATTGTGATTTGACTGGGAAACTTTTGGTATTTTGGAAAACTGGTCACTGAGGAGAGGTGGTCGCTTGAGAGAGGTGGTCGCAACCGGATCTCGAATGTAGTAACAAACGACCGACAATCGCATTATTATTAGCAGCACATATTATTGTGTTTACTTATTACAAATATATTGAATGAGTTTTTGTAATATGTAAAGTTACCTCCAAATCGAGGACAACTGCAAAATAAAAGTTTGCCAAGGTAAAAAAAGAACAAAAGTATATTTTTTAGAAAAGGTGAAAAGAAGAAGGATTGTAGTGATTAATTAAACAACAAAACTTGAGAACTTTGAGTTAAACCAGGTTAAAATACATCATCCGTGACTGTTGCCCCCGCATATTCACTCAGCCCCTGTTAAAACCAGTGGTGTTGAACTTACAAGAAACAATTTTAAGACTAGAAGTCCATATGGAATCTAAAGAAAAAAGTTTGAAAGCATTATGAAATAAAATTTTACCGTTTTCTGGTTGCTGAGTAGTCGTTCTGTTCCCTGTTCAGTTTAAAACAGCCTGACATTAGAATTCAACATTAAAATACAACAGGAAAATACAACACGCTGCAGCTCATGCCAGACATAGGTCCGCAATGACCGACGGTTTTTATTTGGTAAAAATGCTATGGTTATGATTATTTACTTGAATATCATGGTAGCTTGATATGCTAGTGTGGGTAACGGATGTAAAGAAACGAAAGATGAGCAGCCTTATCACGATAAAGAATGCTTCTTCGATATTTTTATCAGAGCAACAAGGTTTTAGAAAAGGTTTTTGAGTTGAAATGTGTCAGACTGGGAGTCCAGTCCAAGGAACTCTTTTCCTCGAGAAAGAGTCTATTCAGAAGTATGGTGCTTGATCACCTTTTTTCGTTCTCTGCTGTGGAGGTTCGTGCTTCGTACTTACCGATTTGAACAGCGGTGAAAACTAGCAGAAACCCTTTTAGTTGAAAGTTTTCGTCTGAGTGGAATCTTATCACGACATAACTTCCATTGACAAGAACTGTGTGCCCAGTCATTAGACCACAGTATACGCCATACTTGTAGCTTTGTTCATTAGAGATCATCAAATGGTCAAACCTAGAAAGCAGAGATAAAGGCATACGTTATGTTTTTTAAGTAGCTGAAAATTTCTTGAAGCCTCGTTTTTTTTTTAATTTGGGTCTTACTAATCCTCCTTGGAATGAATATATGTTCGTTGTAGAGCACCAATTAACTAAAAAGATCTCGGTCACGGTATTTTGAGCTGTTTTGGCGACGTACAAAATCACATTTAAATTGAAGAAAACTAGAGGGAAAATAGTAGTTTACTAAATAGAAAAACACCAAAACGATAATAATTTAAACCGTACAGAAACAAGGATGGTTAAGGATGGAGAAGATTATCACAGATTGCAAACAAACTAGAAGGATTTAGCCTAAACTTTCCAAGATGCGCAAACCGTGGGTAAGTCTTTTAAGCCCTTCAGCATCTCAGGGTTTTTGTTGATTTCCATTGCTCCTGAATCTGAGCGTTTGAGTATCACTATCTCGTAAACTGAGGATCTTGTCAGTGTGATAGTTGTCTTGGTAGACGCATGTCTACCACATTACCTACTTTTACCTACCATATTTTGGGGCGTTGATATGCAAATTTTTGCGCTCCTACGCTGTGGCCGCGTGTGGTAGGCGCGGCGGCCTGATGGCTGGAGGGCTCGTCTCCGAATCGAGCGGTCCGGGTTCGAGCACGACCCGGGGGCATTGTGTTGTGTTCTTAGGCAAGGCACTTTACTCTCACAGTGCCTCTCTCCACCGAGGTGTATAAATGGGTACCGGGGTAACCCTGGGGGTAACCCTGTGATGGACTAGCGTCCCATCCAGAGGGGAGTAGAAATACTCCTAGCGCTTCATGCTACAGAAACCGCGATAAGCAAACAAACATACATACATACATACATACATACATACATACATACATTTTATTGTGTTTTAAAATTAAAAGTACAATTATAACATGCCCGCGGGTAGCTGAGCTAATCTAAGCTCCGGCCTGATGGGCCATTTGGCTCGTATACAGACTTAACCTACTTTGTGGAGTAGGAAATCTGAAGACTGTTATTTACCTGCATGACGGACCACCCTCTATGTAAAAATCCTTAAATGTAATGTTCATGTCCATATCACGTGGAATAGGAATCGCATAGAAACAGTCTGTGTTGTTTGGATAGTCGTTTGGATATCCAGGGCTTTTTAGTGTGTTGTCAACTACTTTGCCACAAACTGTAAAAGGAAAACTCATTTTAAAATCTGACTCGCGCAGTTAAAGAATACAAACGGTACAGGACACTGAATCGCCCGAGCACAGCGGTTCACTCTACTCAACAAAGCCAAAAACAACAACAACAACAACAACAACAACAACAATAACAACAATAAAGAACGTTAACTAAAACAGTTATTTGTAACATGCAGACAAGAAAAAGGACAAAAGAAAAATTATAATATCACTCGAAACCTTTAAATTGGGAAGTAACTGCTCAGAATGCCGTCAATAGAAAGCTCTCTGTTCTAGTTTCCGTCGGTATTATGTTGCCAAATTTCACTAAATGTACAAATAAATTGGACAAAAAAGAGTCAAAAACTACGTAAAATGAAACATTCAACGAATTTTGGGAAGTGGATTATAGTTCCTAAAATTCCATTTTATGACAATGTCAAGAAGTTGCTATGATTATGGTCAAATTGGAAATCATTATCATTATCTTTTTCAGTCATTAATCTTTTTCTTTTCAGTTGATATTTCTTTGCATTTACCACTTTTGGCATATATTTCTTTCTATTGCAGGATAACACCGCCAATTTGTAGCAAGTTCTTGGCCATAGTTTTTCAAAACTCGACCGTATCATTTGGGGGAACGCGGTTACCTTAAACGCACTTGTAAAGATAATGGAGGAAATGTTTGAAAATATTTTCTACGAAATAAGGAAAGCAAAAATAAAATGTATTTCACTTACCTTGGGTATTCGCTTGGCTTGACATAAAGATCCGTGTACACAGCCACAAGATACCGAGAATGACTGGGAACATTTTGTTCTTCTGGGCAGTGCCGTTGAAATTGGCTGAAACAAGATTGATGTTAAATTCACTTGATAATTAAGTTATTTTTAGTTCGTATTTTTAGTTCGTTCAAACCATTTACTGTGTTAAGTTATTTTTGTTTATCAGTACATAAATTAGTGCGCCTCATGACTGAGATATTAATGCAAATAACAAAGGAATTCATTAATTCTATAACATCTGTGATGGCTGGCGGCGTTGTTTGTGGGTTTCTCCTCTGAACACGCGAACTTAGTGTTCTGAACCTCTTTTAATAGAGTCATAATAATTCTCATCATTTCTTCAACAAGCGATTGTGATCTAGAAATCACGCATTATTTGCCCTTCGGTTGATATATAGGAGGGTGAAATAAGCCAACTTGAGTGACACCATAAAAAAATTGATACATAAAGCAGACTGAACATAATTGCCTACGACTCACATATCAATTACCATACATTTCAAAAATTAAATACCTCAAAACTAAAGAAATAACGATATAGCAGAAATATCAAGTTAACAACGTGTAAAGCCATATTGCTTTATGAATTAGGTCTGAAAAAGAATTTTATCCATCTGTTATCGACCAAAAACAAGAAGTTGTAAACTTTAACCAAACTGACAGTGTTATAACTAATTTTATTTTTTATCTGAGTTTGAAAGTTTGTAGCTGATAAGTTTTGCTTCTTTGTTCTTTTGTACTCATGCCTTCGTTCTTACAACATGTGATGAGGGTAACTAAAGGTTTTTGTCCATCTCAAAATTATTACCCGCGGAAATTTTTTCCGCTTTTTGATAATGAAAGAATATTAATTACGACTATGCACTTTTTGGCTTCCTGTGTGAGTGCCATTAGCCTAAACAGTAAGGCGAATATCTCAGCTCTGGTCCTTCAATCTTTCCCACACACACGTCATGGTCACTCGACGAAAAATTTGTTTCAACAAATCACATTTTTCTTTATGATAGACACTTGCGGTTTTATTTTTAAATTTTAATGAAAGGCCTTTGAATGGGAATCGAGTTTAGTCCTGCTACTATTCCGCCATTTTTTGCTTTTTCTTTTAAGGAACATGTAAGTACCTTAATCTTTATAAAATATTGTGTTCTACTGTACGTACGTAGCGTAACAATGACTCGACTTGAACAAAGGAGATTTTTTTCCCTTAAGTCTGGGGTTCTTTCGATACACGTTGATGTTAAGTCCTCAGTAACGTTTCATAAGTTGAATAATTTGTTTATAAGTTGAATAATCGTTTTACGACATTTTGGCTCGGGCATGCGCATGGTCAGGTTTTGGTTAGATGCGTTTGTAATTTGATTTATCGAGTTTACACTTAATTTTGAACTCTGTGAGAATACTATACTGCCTTTACAGAGTCATGTGGCGGATTTTTTAGCCATAGGTTATGACTTTGCTGAATCAATTATTTGTTTTTCCTTGTTGCGACTGATGAATAAGGCAAAATATGCGTGCGGGGATATTGGTTCTGCCAACGTATTATCATAATTAAGGAGAGATCAAGAGATTATCTTGCAACACCACTACTACTGTAACAAATGTGCTTTTGAATTTTATGCTTTCTATAATCTTGGACTTCCACCAGCTGCATCCAGGATAACTATATCAGTTTGTTTGATAACAGCTCCACCGACCTGCCCACGCGAATTTAATGTAAAGTTCCTTTAACGATGTTGGCCTTTCAAGCCATAAACTTTAACTTACCTTTTAAGCAGCACTTTATCTAACTGCAGGTGAAATATAATCCGTTTTTCTCGAGGTTTTGTCCCTTGCAAAAGTCTTCAGTTTTTGTGCTTTCTAACTAACCAGGTTGCGGTTATTTTGTGGTTTCTTAACAGTTAGGTAAGCAAAAATTAAAATAAGACAAAAGTAAACAAAATGTGCGTTGTTCTTTACAGAGAAAGAGTGTGCGAGGTTCGATTTATTCAGAGAGGATGACTTCAGGTAAACTTTTAATTGTCTTGTCGGATAAGTGTCCTCAATGTACTCATTTAAAAAACAAAAATATAAACAGAAAAAACACATGGAATTTTGGTTTCCCTTAAATGGCTCGTTGCGTGTCGAGAAACTGTGCTAGCTGATTGAAGAATCATATTAAATGTTCATTGCGGAGTACTTTTCGGTGCTCAATGCCATCTTACTCAAAACTGTACTGCCTCTTCTTTTTCCAAATAAAAGAAGTACATTTGAAACTGGTTTCTACTCCCGTTGAATATATTTTTGCCGTGCAGTTCACTTTAATTTAAACAGACACCTATCTTTTTCTTTGTTTGACAAGTAAGTTAAACACTTGAATGTTGTGACGGTTCCACGCTAAGTTTGCTCTATGTTCAAATATTAATTTTCTTTCTTAGTTAAAGAAGGTTTATATAAAAAAGTTTTATGCGTTTCTTAAATTTCATTTACAGGTTTGGTAGAAAAAGTCTGTGCGAGTGAGTTCAGGGACGTCAGAAACTGTTGTCGTTCTACTTTTCCCGTTTGAATGAAAGGAAAAAAAAATGTAGAGAAGATTGTAGGTCCCGAGAAGCAACGTCAGTCATAAAATCAGTAATTAAACTTGCGTTTGCTTAGTAACTGTTAGTCAACCACGTTCCTGATGTAGAAGTGAATATATGAAAGACAATATATTTGAACTATCGCAGTTATATACACAACTTAAGCAGCTGTGAAATTAAGGCCTGAAAAGAAAATTTAGGCTTTAACGGGATTCGAACCCATGACCTCTGCGATAGCGCTGCAGTGTTCTACCAACTAAGCTATCAAGCCAGTTGGGAGCTTGTCACGTTGTGAGTTCGTAATATACCCGTAGATGGCGAACAAAAGAAAGGAATATATGAAAGAGCATATATTTGCCTGAACTGCGGAGAAAGATATGAAGACTGATCATCGCAGTTATACACATAACTTAGGCAGTTGTGACATTAAAGCCTGAAAAAAATTCAGGCCTGAACGGGACTCGAATCCATGACCTCTGTGATACCGGTGCAGTGCTCTACCAACTGAGCTATCAAGCCATCTGGGAGCTGGTCACTTTGTGAGTTCGTAATATAGCCGTAGATAGTCTTTCAGGATTTAATGTCAAAACTGTTTAAGTTGTGCATATAACTACGATGATCGTCATGTCTTCAAGTTCCTGATGTTTAAAGTTTAGAACAAGAAACATTTTTATCGGCCAGTATATAATTTTCTGTGACTTATCCTGCACGTTAGACAGTATTCAGTGTGATTTCGATAAAATAAGTCACAGACAAGCCACAAGAAATAGGTTTATAACGGTACGTATAAAAGCTTAAGTAAGCACACAAACCTGCCACGAGAAAATATTGTAAATTACACAGTCTGCCAGGTAAAAATCGTGCAAACCATCTCTTGATCCACTGACTTTTTACGACCCCACATGATTGCTTAGATTTATAAATTCCCTTTCGTAAATATTTAATGCCGTCTCCAGTGAGAAAAGTTGCATAACTACAATGCCTTTCATGTTAACTCACATTTGATGTCAGGACAGGAAAGTTTTTCCTGCCTCCTGCTGAATCCTGATTGGTTACCGTTTTTTCAGCTGCGTCACTGAGTATTTTAGTAGTAGGTAAGTGCAGCGAGTGTCATTTTTAGAGCTGACATAAAACAAATTTGTGGGAGTCACTTGACAGGTTCATTTACATGATGTCACAGTCAGAAATGATTTCTTATTTATTTGATGTGACGAAATGTCAAGGCAACAACGCAAGTTTCACGCCAATATTCTTTTACGGGGGGTCAGTGATCGAGAAAAGCAAAAAGGAACTTTGTGCTTGTCAGATTTATGAAAATTGGTGACAGGCTTTTAGGAATGATTTTGAATTGTTCTTTTTGATGTAATTTTAAGTGTCATTGTCGGAGAAAATCGGGCAAGACCAAAAGAACGAGGTCGGCCGTTTTTCACAGTTTAAAAGCTATTCGAAAAGATTAACAACCATGACATTTGCCGTGGTAGGCGTTCGTTTTCCTTCGAGATATCACCTTTTCAAGATTTTGGCCTCTCAAGCGGTCTAAAATGGCCGAAATTTCGGTTAACTTTAGGTGAGCTTAAAAGATACTTCGTACAAATTCCAGAAGCTCTTATTCTGTTATTTTTGTGATAGTATTTTGCCGGCGTCTCGGATTAAAATAGAGAAATCCAGGATGGCGGACTTAAATGACTTAAACTACCAACCGGCCAAGTTATGGAACAACAACAAAAAAAGGAATCTGGTTCTTATACCAGACGGGTGTTCTGAATCTCTCGCTTGATATAACGACAGATAAATATAATCATGTTAATTCGAGTAGTCAGTGTCAAAACGGATCAAGACAAACTTTTTTCCAGATTTCCTAAAAAAGCTGTAGTTCTAACACATTAACGAAAACACGGGTGAAATAGCCTAATTTAAGTGCGTGGCAAGTAAAGATGACGTTTAAAAAGCTCAATTCCCAATTTCTTCTATGAGATGCGCCTGCAGGGAATCATGGTAGTTGTATTTATCCGTGGACTTGATATTCATTTTGACGAATTAAACACCATGATTCCCTGGAGGCGCGTTTCGAAGAGGAAATGGGCCTTTGATCTGGTTTTGTAATAAAATAGCTCTCGCTTGACTCAAAGGAGGTTTAGTATTTGTAAGTTTACCTGTAATTTGTAAGATAGTACGATTGAGGTCCAGTGAACCATTTTTATGAGAGAACGGTTTTATTTTGCTCAACTGTTGTAGTGGGAGTTACACACATATAATCAATATACGAAACAACTAAAAAATATGAATATAAATAGGAATTAGCTAACAGGAATATAAATGTAAATTATTCCTAAAAATTCGCCGATCAATACTGAGCTGTCAGTGATGAAGCCCCGTGCTGAACTAGACGATATAAGCAGTTTCTTGACTTATTCTCTTCCTCTTACTCATCACTTATCATTTTTTCTCTACCAATATGCTTAATTAGTAGATTCTACTAGTGTTCTGATGATATTGTTGCTTAACAAATGGTAGATGGTGCAGCTGCACTGTTGACTTATTACTGCACGTGGGAGGTTGCTAAGCACGAAAATGCGTAAACCGGCAATAGCAGAGAGCGACTCTATCTTTGTCACGAGGTTAATAATGATCTAATTAATTAAACTGATGTATCAAGATATAAGGCATGAGCTTTATTCGTGAGGAGTTCACTGAGTTATCATTGCATTGTTTTTTGGTCTAAATGTTTCCTTTTTTTAATTTTTAAATTTGAAATAAATCATCGCGAGTCAGATTATCTGGGGTGCCATGTTTGAATGAGGGAGGACTCTCATAAGCATGCTCTTCATTGGACGATCCACTGGATACTAAGACTGTAGATTCATTATAGTAGGGTTGATCTTCGTTCAACTGGCTTATGTCCACGCAACAAGGGTCTGCTTGTATCCAGTCCCCTAGATCTTGACTCAGCTCGGTAAAGGTTGGCCGAGCATCAGGATTGTGGTCCCAGCAACGCGTCATCAATTGATAGCTATGTTAATGAACAAATGTGAAATAGCTCCTTATAAACACTCTGTTTAGTCTGCAATACATTTATTAACAGATTGGACGACAGCTTTCCCCAGAACTAGCCCAAGAGGTTATAATTTATTGAAAGAGTTCAGAACTGGTTAGCATGATAACAGAATATAATTTCCATTTGAAAAGTGGAATTGCTTGTATCGTAACAAAATCATCTTGAGCTTCGCTTCTGTTGAAAGACCTGATCACGAAGTATAAAACTGTAAAATGTGCCATTCGCCTATTTCTTTGTGGACCCAGTATAATCATGAATCCAATTTTCAACCACCCCTCCCACCATATTGATGCTACTCACAACTCCTCTGAGCACGTCTCTGGTTTTTCCATTCTGTATCCTCTTTCTAGCAGTGTCAGAAGGTCGCTGTTTTTGATGCCGCGGTAGGGAAAACCACCTAAAACAAATCGTTTCTAACATCAAGCTAAATCTTCTTACTATTTTTTTTTGAAAAGCGAGTCTTAATTATCTAGAAGTCGATTAAGACTGCTCGTTACACAGGTGAATCATTTTCAAGACAATGAAGAATAACGTTATTTCTCAATCAAACTTCAATAAGTAAACATACTCTTCGTTTAACGCTTACATTTTGACGACCGTAAAAATCTGTGATAACAAACTACTGGAAATTATCGGGTCTGTCAGGAATATGTTAACAAAGGGTACTAGAAAAATAAAAATTAAAAAATCTTACCAAGAGTTGCAATCTCCCAGAGAATGACGCCATATGACCACCTAGGAACAAAATGTTTGTAATGACACCGTACTTCTACAAACTTTCCTCACATTCGCCTTGGCAATATGGAAATCAAAACTTTTTTTTGTCCTCCTTTTATTTGTGTTCATTTTTTTAATCGTGACTTCATAGTGGTTTGTGAAAGCGGACGTATTTCCGGCTGTCTGCGTTCGCAGGCTACGTCTAGCGGAAACTTTTAGCGAAAATGTTATCTCATCCACCTCCCCTTTGCCGACGTACATGTAAACCCTTCTTTGTTAGTAGATTTACAATTTCATCGCCTGGAAAAAACTGCTTTACCCCATAACTTAGCTTACTGTGGTGGTGAAATGAAGGATTCAGTACTATCCGAGTGACACTGGCCACATAGAAGGTAAATGGAAAACTCAATTCACTTACACATCGCTTTTTTCAGTAAAAACACCATCATTCATGGCTTCAGGTGACATCCATTTCACTGCAATTTGAGTGTCCCTGTTTCGCCGCAAACCAAAATCAGCGACTTTGACCAGGTTGGTGTCACAGACTACGACATTGCGAGCGGCAAGATCTCGATGAACAATGCCCTTTGCTGATAAGTATTGCTAGACACAAGAAATATCATTAATTAATCACTGAGAATTCTTGGCATGGTAAGAAACTATGGCTGCTTAATACTCTGAATAATACAAAGGTTCCAAAATCATTAACCAACCGATAGAGAAGGCTATTAAGACTTGTATGTTTCCAACAGAGACCGCGCAGTTATCTTCAAAGACGACTGGGAGAAAGAAAAGAGTGGAAATAGCACGGAGATTTCCAGTGTTCCGTTCTAACCGGGAAAGACGATCACCTTTCTGTCACTTTTGAACTTAGGAGACGTTTGAGAAATAAATACAAGAGACCCTGGCTAAAAAAACAGAGACTTTCCAAGGTGGACGAACATTTTGATTAGAAAGGTAAATGCAAGCGAAGTTTAACTCCGGGGGAGGTACTTCTTTTAATGACCTATGTACGTATGTGCGGCCCTAAAAGGGATGGTTTTCAACCGTTTTGGTCAGAAATAGGGTAACAATTTGGGCCATTTTGGTCTCAAATAGGGTATAGCTTTTGCACTCTACTCTTTATTTGGGTATGTTTTTCTAGAAGCTACTTTTTCATCACAATTTTGTATCCTGCCTAATAAAAGCAAATGATCATTGCCTTTAACATGGGTCTGAACTAGGGAACGCAGGTCTTAAATGGGGTATGGAATTTTTGGTCAGGTCAGAAATAGGGTAGGGGAAAATTGCAGATTTTGGTCTCAAGATAGGGTAAGGGTTTTTAGGAAGCGGGCTGCACACCCCCACCCAAATGTTCTCGGAGTACCCCCCCCGGGGGTTAACTCCTTCAAGAAACCTAGATCACTTTGATCACCTCGATCACTTCAGTCCCTTACCATTCCCTGTGCTATTTGCCAGCCGAAGTATATCATGTCCTGGGAAGTCAAAGAATCGTCTTTATCTTGTTTTTCATCCTTCAAGGACTTAGTGCTGTTAATTCTTATGTCAATGCAGCTCTCAGCTTTCGAGAAAGCGACGTTGACTTGGCCAATGTCTTTAGTATCAAGCTTATCCTGCTGAAGAAATCATCGGCAAAATAAGTTAAAATTAAGAATAGGCCATTTGCGAGTTAACTTGTGCCTCTGTTTCAAAACGAGTCTTCGAGCAGAACCTTTCATATGAAAATGAGTTTGATTTGAACGAAAATGAACATGTAGGCGGCGCGCATCTCCATATGAATAGTTTCGCACGAAGACTCCTTTTGACACAGAGGCAAACGTCAACTCAAAAATAGCCCATTAGTTTAGCATTGGAAGAATGATGTATATAAGTGCACTAGTCTCCTTTGAGGCAATTTACTGACTTAATCCGAGGACAAGTGCAGATTGTGCTCGGCAACTTTTGAGCAATTTTTGCGGTTCTACCGACCTCGAGCAAGTCTTGCCTTTCTGAGCAACTTTTGAGCAAAATATAGGTTTAGACCACATATCAAACACGAAAAAGTCAACGATTCAATAGAAAACTTCAATTTATGGGAATAAATTCTTGAATGTTTATCAACTTTTTGAAGTTTGAACACATAACGTGCCACTTGACAACGTTCGGCAAGACGTCAAATTATCCATTCCACAAGACTTAAGGGTGTCCTTAAATTTTGCCCATATTTGCGAGCTACTCTTCAAAGCTAAGTTCCAAGCTACAGTATTTTTCTTGACTGTTGCTATCAATTTTTGTGAAGAACGAGAAATAGAGCTTTTAATCATGACGGGACGCACGGGGCTTGTACTGTAAGTTCCGCAGAGAAATGGTAGGAAATTTTCCTAGCATTCCTAGTATACTCTCACTAGCGTTCTTCGTCTTGCGGCCAGGGAAGGCGTCATAATCTGTTTCAGTGACATTAGTGATATTAAATAAAAAATAAACCAGAAAGGGCCGATGGAATATGAGACAAGCTTTAAAAAGAAGTCACGATATTAATAGTGCTTTAAAAGTAAATAGTGCGTTCGAGTCATTCCCGATGCTTTCAAATGATGGCGGACTCCACCAACGCCAATAATCTGGAACAAAACATGGTCATTATATATCGGATCACGTCTAAACACGCGTGAAGAAAGACTTGGGCAAGAAAAAACACGTGAGCGGACAAAACCGGGGAATGCCGATAAATCAGTAATCCCCCAATAATGAACGAATTACATAACATGAACCTTTCTCTGCTTCTCTCCCTGAACCAAGTTCAGATCTACCAACTGAACTTAAAGATACCAAAGTGCCTACAAATGGATGTTAAGCGCGGCGAGCAGACGTAAATGTCTTGTTTACGCAATGAAAACCATCACAATAAACTCAGAGCTTACATCGAGATGCTTGTCCGGGCGTAAAGGAGCGTTTGATTAATCAATCTAACACAGATCTTAAGGAATAAAAACCCAGATGATCTGGAATACCTGTCTGAGTATGTCGCTCGCAGTGGGAGCCACGTGCAGTATTATCATGCTCGGCAATTGAAGTTATTGTGTAGAAAATATCGCACAATTACACAGCCCAGAGCAAAAAAAAAAAAAAGTACGAGGAGAAACTTAGTACATGGAGCTAAGATAGATTGTTAATGCTTTAGTAGACCATGAACGGCTACCAATCGCTAGGCCAATCGCTTGGCTAATGGCTCGTACACGCAACGAATCGTAAAAGTCCGTAAGTAACGACCTCCGAAAGAAGTGAGCCCACCCCCCATCCCCTGAAAATAGAGGAACTAAGGTTCAAAAGTATACTTATTTTTCCAATCAATAACCTGAATAACGTACGATAAACTGATGACGATTCAACTAGGGAAGGTATAGCTTATTCCAGGTGGGGTCATGAAGCGCCCTGGTAAAAAAAACCCCGCAAAATTTTCATCAAGTAACAAGAAAGTACTAACAGGACCTTGTCTTCAAATTGAGCTTACTTAAATTGACAACTTTGCAAAAGAACGTTTAATCAAATTGAAATTAAAAACTCGACCAGAGCAGTTAAATATTTATAAAGCAGACTAACGTAGCAGAGCATCATGAACAGTAAAAATAGTTTAAGGTATCTTACATCACGGTCTACATATAAAGTGCCCACCCATGTGCCAGCAACATAAATTTGAACTGGATTGAAGAATTTCTAAACAATTTATAAGAGCTCAGTGTTTTTACGAATTACACCCACAGCCTTAGAAGAATACAGCTCTGTTCTCATAGAATTAAAAAAAAAAAGACCAGGAAGAGATACCTACAGTAGAAGTCATTTGTGTTCCCTCAAGGGATGAGAGATTCTCGCCCATATCCACTTTCTTTTCTCTGGTAAGCTCTCGCACGTTTAGATATGCGCACAATCCCGTTTTAGGTGCAGGGATCCCAACCAATGCTTACCTCACTTTTTAAAAATTCCACTTTTAGCCCTCCACCAAATCTACACACGTGTATTTCACTTGTGGAAAACTATTGATTTGCACAGTGTTTGGGTTGGACATTCTTACCCATCTCTCGTAAGTTCTCGCGCGTTTAAAGATGCGCCATACTCGCGTTTTAGGTGCAGGGATCCCAACCAATGCTTACCTAACTAATTAAAGATGCTACTTTTAGCCCTCCCCCAAATCTACAAACGTGTATTTCACTTGTGGAAGTCTATCGATTTGGACAGTGCTTGGGTGAGAGATTCTCGCCACTATCAACTTTCTTTTCTCTCGTAAGTTCCCACGCGTTTAGAGATGCGCCACACTCGCGTTTTAGGTGCAGGGATCCCGACCAATACTTACCTAACTTTTTAAAGATGCTACTTTTAGCCCTCCCCCAAATGTACACGCGTGCATTTCAGTTGTTGCAGTGTTTCCATTTGGACAGTGCTTGGGTGAGAGATTCTCGCCCACATCAACTTTCTTTTCTCTCGGAAGTTTTCGCGAGCCTAGAGATGCACCACACCCGCGTTTTAGGCGCAGGTATCCCAACCAATGCTTACCTAACTTTTTGAAGATGCTGCTTTTAGCCCTTCCCCCAAATCAAGACACGTGTATTTCAGTTGTTAAAGTCTTTTGATTTGGACAGTGCTCGGGTGAAAGATTCCCGCCCATATCTACTTTCTTTTCTATCGTAAGTTCTCGCGCGTTTAGATATGCGCCACATTGGCGTTTTAGGTGCAGCGATCCCATCCAATGCTTACCTAACTTTTTAAAGATGCTACTTTTAGCCCTCAACCAAATCTACACAAGTGTATTTCACTTGTTGAAATCTATCGATTTGGACAGTGATTGGGTCAGAGATTCTCGCCCATAACAACTTTCTTTTCTCTCGTAAGTTCTCGCGCGTTTAGAAATGCGCCACACTCGCATTTTAAGTGCGGGGATCCCAACCAATGCTTACGTAAGTTTTTAAAGATGCTACTTTTAGCCTTTCCCCAAATCTACACACGTGCATTTCACTTGTGAAAGTCTATCGATTTGGACGGTGCTTGGGTTGGACATTCTTGCACATATCAACTTTCTTTTCTATCGTAAGTTCTCGCGCGCTTAGAGATGCGTCACACTCGCGTTTTAGGTGCAGGGATCCTAACCAATGCTTACCTAACTTTTTAAAGATGCTGCTTTTAGCCCTTCCCCCAAATCAAGACACGTGTATTTCACTTGTTGAAATCTATCGATTTGGACAGTGATTGGGTCAGAGATTCTCGCCCATAACAACTTTCTTTTCTCTCGTAAGTTCTCGCGCGTTTAGAAATGCGCCACACTCGCATTTTAAGTGCGGGGATCCCAACCAATGCTTACGTAAGTTTTTAAAGATGCTACTTTTAGCCTTTCCCCAAATCTACACACGTGCATTTCACTTGTGAAAGTCTATCGATTTGGACGGTGCTTGGGTTGGACATTCTTGCACATATCAACTTTCTTTTCTATCGTAAGTTCTCGCGCGCTTAGAGATGCGTCACACTCGCGTTTTAGGTGCAGGGATCCTAACCAATGCTTACCTAACTTTTTAAAGATGCTACTTTTAGCCTTACCCCAAATCTACACACATGTATTTCATTTGTGGAAGTCTTTCAATTTGGACAGTGCTTGGGTTGGACATTCTTGCCCATATCAGCTTTCTTTTCTCTCGTAAGTTCTCGCGCGTCTAGAGATGCGCCACACTCGCGTTTTAGGTACCGGAATCCCAACCAATGGTTACCTAACTTTTTGAAGATGCCACTTTTAGCTCTCTTTCAAATCTACACACGTTTATTTTACTTGTGGACGTCTATCGATTTGGACAGTACTTGGGTGAGAGATCCACGCCCATATCAACTTTCTTTTCTCTAGTAAGTTCCCACGCGTTTAGAGATGCGCCACACTCGCGTTTTAGGTTTGGGAATCTCAACAAATGCTTATCTAACTTTTTGAAGATGCTACTCTTAGCCCTCTCCAAAGTCTACAGACGTTTATTTTACTTGTAGAAGTCTATCGATTTGCACAGTGCTTGGGTGAGAGATTCTCGCCACTATCAACTTTCTTTTCTCTCGTAAGTTCTCGTGCGTTTAGAGATGCGCCATACTCGCATTTTAGGCGCAGGGATTCCATTAAATGCTTACGTAACTTTTTAAAGAGGTTACGTTTAGCCTTACGCGAAATCTACTCACGTGTAATTCATTTGTAGAAGTCTTTCAATTTGGACAGTGCTTGGGTTGGACATTCTTACCCATATCAACTTTCTTTTCTCTCGTAAGTTTTCGCGCGTTTACAGATGCGCCACACTCGCATTTTTAGGTGCAGGGATCCCAACCAATGCTTACCTAACTTTATAAAGATGCTGCTTTTAGCCCTCCTCCAAATCTACACACGCGTATATCACTGGTGAAAGTCTATCGATTTGGACAGTGCTTGGGTGAGAGATTCTCGCCACTATCAATTTTCTTTTCTCTCGTAAGTTCCCGCGCGCTTAGAGATGCGTCACACTCGCGTTTCAGGTGCAAGGATCCCAACCAATGCTTACCTAACTCTTTAAAGATGCTACTTTTAGCCCTGCCCCAAATGTACACACATGTATTTCACTTGTTGAAGTCTTTCGATTTGGACAGTGCTTGGGTGAGAGATTCTCACCCTTATCAACTTTCTTGTCTCTCGGAAGTTCTCGCGCGTTTAAAGATGCGCCACATTCGCGTTTTAGGTGCGGGAATCCCAACCAATGCTTATCTAACGTTTTAAAGATGCTAATTTTAGCCTTGCCTCAAATCTACACACGTTTTTCACTTGTGGAAAACTATCAATTTGCACAGTGTTTGGGTTGGAGATTTCCGCCCATATCAACTTTCTTTTCTCTCGTAAGTTCTCGCGCGTTTAGAGATGCGCCACACTCGCGTTTTAGATGCCGGGATCTTAACCAATGCTTACTTAACCATTTAAAGATGCTACTTTTAGCCCTCCGCCATATCAACACACGTGTATTTCACTGGTGGAAGTCTATCGATTTGGACAATGCTTAAAGTCGCCGAGACCAGGCTACGCGCAGCGTGAGTTTGATCAACTCTGGGTCGATTTCCAGGAACTTAGGCGATTTTTCCGTGTCCCAGGGACTCTAAACTAATTCGCGAAATCTTTGAGTTTTAGTGAAATGGATAAAGGAAAAATTTTTGAACGCTTGGTTGTGAGAAGTCTGGCCAAAATATAGCCACTTTGTGACTAGAAAGTCACCGAGACCGGGCTACGCGAAGCGTGATTTTGTGACCTACTTTAAGTCTATTTCCAGGAACTTGGGCGATATTTCCGAGTCCCAGGGACTATAAACTAATTCGAAAAGACTTTGTTTTTCAGTAAAAGGGACAGAGGAAATATCTTTGAACGCTTGGTCATGAGCAGTCTGGCCGTAATATATTCCCTCTTTAACTCACTTAGGGACTAGAAACTCGCTGAGACTAGGCTACGCGCAGCGTGATTTTGACCCATTTAGGCGATGTCCAGAAACTTGGGCGATATCTCCGAGTCCCAGGGACTCTAAACTAACTCAAGAAGACTTTGGTTTTTAATGAAATGGACATAAGAAAAATTTTTAAACGCTTCGTTATGAGCCTCTGGCCGAGATATAGCCACTTAGTGACTAGAACGTCGCCGAGACCGGGTTACGCGAAGCGTGATTTTGACCAACTTTGGGTCGATTTCCAGCAACTTGGGCTGTATTTCCAAGTCCCAGGGACTCTCAACTAATTCGAGAAAACACGCGAGTAAAAAAAGATATAAATGGGCGAGAATCTTTAACCCAGGCATTATCCAAAGCGACAGACTTCCACAAGTGAAATGCACGTGTGTAGATTTTGGGGAGAGCTAAAAGTAGCATCTTTAAAAACTTAAGTAAACAGTCGTTAAGATCCCCGCACCTAAAACGCGAGTGTGGCGCACCTCTAAACGCGCGAGAACTTACGAGAGAAAAGAAGGTTGATATAGGTGACAATCTCCAAACCAAACACTGCGCTAATCGATAGTTTTCCACAAGTGACATACTCGTGTTTAGATTTGGGGGAGGGATAAAAGTAGCATCTTTAAAAAGTTAGCTAAGCGTTAGTTGGGATCCCCGCACCTAAAACACGAGTGTGGCGCATCTCTAAACGCACGAGAACACGTGGGAGAAAGGAAAATTGACATGGGAAGGAATATCTAACCCAATCACTGTCCAAATCGATAGACTTCCACAAGTGAAATACACTGGTGTAGATTTGGGGGAGGGCCAAAACTAGCATTTTTAAAAGGCCTTGTAAGCATAGTTTGGGATCCCCGCACAAAAAAAACGTGAGTGTGCCGCATCGGTAAACGCGCGAAAACACGGGAGTGAAAAAAAAGATATAAATGGGCGAGAATCTTTAACCGACGCATTGTCCAAAGCGACAGAATTTCACAGGTAAAATAGACGTGTGTAGATTTGGGGGAGGACTAAAAGCAGCATCTTTAAAAAGTTAGGTAAGCATTGGTTGGGATCCCTGCACCTACAACGCGAGTGTGCCGCATGTCTAAACGCGCGAGAACACGTGGGAGAAAAGAAAATTGACATGGGAAGGAATATCTAACCCAAGCACTGGCCAAATCGATAGACTTCCACAAGTGAAATACATTTGTGTAGATTTGGGGGAGGGCCAAAAGTAGCATTTTCAGGAGGCCTTGTAAGCATAGTTTGGGATCCCCACACAAAAACCGTGAGTGTGCCGCATCGCTAAACGCGCGAAAACAGGCGAGTAAAAAAATGATATAAATGGGCGAGAATCTTTAACCGAAGCATTGTGTAAAGCGACAGACTTCCACAGGTAAAATACACGTGTGTAGATTTGGAGGAGGGCCAGAAGTAGCTTCTTTAAAAAGTTAAGAAAGCATTGGTTAAGATTCACGCGCCTAAAACGCGACTGTGGCGCATCTCTACACGCGCGAGAACTTACGAGAGAAAAGAAAATTGTTATAGGCGAGAATCTCTCACTCAAATCGATAGACTTTTACAAGTGAAATACGCGTGCGTAGATTTGGGTGAGGGCTAAAAGTAGCACCTTTGAAAAGTTAGGTAAGCCTTGGTTGGGATCCCGGTGTCTAAAAGCGAGTGTGGCGCATCTCTAAACGCGCGAAAACTTAAGGGAGAAATAAAAGTTAATATGGACGAGAATATTCAACTCAAGAACTGTCCAAATCGATAGACTTCCACAAGTGAAATACACGTTTGTAGATTTGGTGGAGGGCTAAAAGTAGCACATTTAAAAGTTAGGTAAGCATTCGTTGGGATCCTCGCACTTAAATCGCGAGTGTGGCGCATCTCTAAACGCGGGAGAACTTACGGGAGAAATGAAAATTAATATGGGCAAGACTATTCAACCTAAGAACTGTCCAAATCGATAGACTTTTACAAGTGAAATAAACGTGTGTAGATTTGGGGGAGGACTAAAAGTAGCATCTCTAAAGAGTTAGGTAAGCAATGGTTGCGATCCCCGCACCTGAAACGCGAGTGTGCTGCATTTCTAAATGCGCGAGAACACGTGGGAGAAAAGGAAATTAACATGGGAAAGAATATCTAATCCAAGCACTTTCCAAATCCATAGACTTCCACAAATGAAATACACTTGTAAAGATTTGGGGGAGGGCCAAAACTACCATTTTTAATTAAAGAGCCCCGTAAGTATAGTTTGGGATCCCCACACAAAAAACGCGAGTGTGCCGCATCGCTAAACGCGCGAAAACACGCGAGTGAAAAAAAGATATATATGGCCGAGAATCTTTAACCCAAGCATTGCCCAAAACGACAGACTTCCACAAGTAAAATACACCTGTGTAGATTTGGAGGAGGGCTAAAAGTAGCACCTTTAAAAAGTTAAGAAAGCATTGTTTAAGATCCCCGCACCTAAAACGCGAGTGTGGCGCATTTCTAAACGAGCAAAAACCTACGAGAGAAAAGAAAGTTGATATAGGCGAGAGTCTCTGACCCAAGCACTGTCCAAATTCATAGAATTCCACAAGTGAAATACACGTGTGTAGATTTGGAGGAGGGCCAAAAGTAGCACCTTTAAAAAGTTAGGTAAGCATTGGTTGAGGACCCTGCACCTAAAACGCGAGTGTGGCGCATCTCTAAACGCGGGAAAACTTACGGGAGAAAAGAAAGTTGATATGGGCGAGAATATTTATCCTAAGAAGTGTCCAAATCGATAGACTTTTACAAGTGAAATACACGTGTGTAAATTTGGGCGAGGGCTAAAAGAAGCATCTTTAAAAAGTTAGTTAAGCAGTGGTTGGGATTCCCGCACCTGAAACGCGAGTGTGGCGCATTTCTAAATGCGCGAGAACACGTGGGAGAAAAGAAAATTGACATCGGAAAGAATATCTAACCCAAGCACTGTCCAAATCGATAGACTACACAAGTGAAATACACTTGTGTAGATTTGGAGGAGGGCCAAAACTAGCAGTTTTAAAGAGCCATGTAAGCATAGTTTGGGATCCCCACACAAAAAACGCGAGGGTGCCGCATCGCTAAACGCGCGAAAACACGCGAGTGAAAAACAGATATAAATGGGCGGGAATCTTTAACCCAAACATTGCCCAAAGCGACAGACATCTACAAGTAAAATAGTTACGTGTGTAGATTTGGGGGAGGGCTAAAAGTTGCATCTTCAAAAAGTTAGGTAAACATTGGTTGGGATAGTCGCACTTAAAACGCGACTGTGGCGCGTCTCTAATGCGCGAGAACTTACTAGAGAAATGAAAGTAAATATGGGCGAGAATTTTCAACCTAAGCACTGTTAAAAAAGATAGACTTCCACAAGTGAAATAGACGTGTGTAGATTTGGGGAAGGGCTAAAATAGCATCTTTAAAAAGTTAGGTGAGCATTGGTTGGGATCTCCGCACCTAAAACGCGATTGTGGCGATTCTTTAAACACCCAAGAACTTACGAGAGAAAGGAAAGTTGATAGTGGCGAGAATCTCTCACCCAAGCACTGTCCAAATCGATAGACTTCCGCAAGTGAAATACACGTGTGTAGATTTGGGAGAAGGCTAAAAGTAGCATCTTTAAAATGTTAGGTAAACATTGGTTGGAATCCCTGCACCTAAAACGCGAGTGTGGCGCATCTCTAAACGCGCGAGAACTTACGAGAGAAAGGAAAGTTGATATGGGCGTAAATCTCTCACCCAAGCACTGTCCAACTGGATAGACTTCCACAAGTAAAATAAACTTGTGTAGATTTGGGGGAGGGCTAAAGGTAGCATATTCAAAAAGTCAGGTAAGCAGTGGTTGGGATCCCTGCACCTAAAACGCGTGTGTGGCGCATCTCTAAACGCGCGAGAACTTACGAGAGAAAAGAAAGGGTATATGGGCGACAATCTCTCACCCCATGAGGGGACGGAAATGACTTCTACTGTAATTATCTCTTCCTGGCGTTTTTTTTAATTCTATGAGAACAGGGCTGTGTTCCTCTTAGGCTGTGGGTGTAATTCGTAAAAACACTGAGCTCTCATAAATCGTTTAGAAATTCTTCAATCCAGTTCAAATTTATGTTGCTGGCACATGGGTGGGCACTTTATATGTAGACCGTGATGTAAGATACCTTAAACTATTTTTACTGTTCATGATGCACTGCTTCGTTAGTCTGCTTGATAAATATTTAACTGCTCTGGTCGAGTTTTTAATTTCAATTTGATTAAACGTTCTTTTTATGCGTTCCTGTTAAAAATGATGCAAAGTTGTCAATTTAAGTAAGCTCAATTTGAAGACAAGGTCCTGTTAGTACTTTCTTGTTACTTGATAAACATTGTGGGGAGTTTGTTTTACCAGGGCGCTTCATGACGTTACCAGGAATAAGTTATACCTTCCCTAGTTGAATCGTCATCAGTTTATCGTACGTTATTCAGGTTATTGATTGGAAAAATAAGTATACTTTTGAACCTTAGTTCCTCTATTTTCAGGGGATGGGGGGTGGGCTCACTTCTTTCGGAGGTCGTTACTTACGGACTTTTACGATTCGTTGCGTGTACGAGCCATTGGCCAAGCGATTGGCCAAGCCATTGCTAGTCGTGCATGGTCTACTAAAGCACTGACAATCTATCTTAGCTCCATGTACTAAGTTTCTCCTCGCGCTTTGTTTTTTTGCCCTTGGCTGTGTAATTGTGCGATATTTTCTACACAATAACTTCAATTGCCGAGCATGATAATACTGCACGTGGCTCCCACTGCCAACGACATACTCAGACAAGTATTCCAGATCATCTGGGTTTTTATTCCTTAAGATCTGTGTTAGATTGATTAATCAAACGCTCATTTACGCCCGGACGCCGACAAGCATCTCGATGCAAGCTCAGAGCTTATTGTGATGGCTTTCATTGGGTAAACAAGACATTTACGTCTGCTCGCCGCGGTCAACATCCATTCGTAGGCACTTTGTTATCTTTAAGTTCAGTTCGTAGATCTGAACTTGGTTCAGTGGGAGAAGCAGAGGAAGGTTCATGATGTGTAATTCGTTCATCATCGCGGGATTACTTGATTTATCGGCATTACCCGGTTTTGTCCGCTCACTTTTTTTTCCTGCCCAAGTCTTTCTTCACGCATGTTTAGACGTGATCCGATGTATAATCGCTTTGTTTTGTTCCAGATTATTGGCGTTGGTGGAGTCCGCCATCATTTGAAAGCATCGGGAATGACTCGAACGCACTATTTACTTTTAAAGCAGTATTAATATCGTGACTTCATTTTAAAGCTTGTCTCATATTCCATCGGTCCTTTCTGGTTTATATTTTATTTAATATCACTAATGTCACTGAAACAGATTATGACGCCTTCCCTGGCCGCAAGACGAAGAACCCTAGTGAGAGTATGCAAGGAATGCTAGGAAAATTTCCTACCATTTCTCTGCGGTACTTCCAGTAGAAGTTCCGTGCGTCCCGTCATGAACGTTTATATAAAAGTATCTAGAAATTGAGATAGCAACTTTTTGGATCTTTGGTAAGTTTTTAGCAACCTTTTGACATTCCACTAAACAACTTTCCAGCGTCTTACGAGCACAATCGGAACAGGCCTAATTTCGCGTATGCATCATTCTAAATGACAATTTTTTTTTATTACTTTTCTCTGGTTGAGTGAACGGAAGTTGTGGGAGGCGCAATGGCCTCATGGTTAGCGCGCTCCACTCCGGATCAAGCTGTCCGGGTTCGAGACAGTGCCCCTCTCCACCCAGATGTATAAATGGATACCGGCGAATTTAATTCAGGGGGTAACTGTGAATGTTGCTTAGTAACGCAGTCATTAGACAGGTACTCATAGTATAAATGGTAAAGGTAAAAGGTAAAGTCTGTATACGAGCCACGTGGCCCAACAGGCCGGAGCTTATCCCGGTTTTTGTCGCATGGAGCGATTAGGAATATTACTACTCCCCACTGAATGGGATGCTAGTCCGGTGCAGGGTTACCCCCCAGCATTAAGTTTGCCAGTACCCATTTATACACCTGGGTGGAGAGAGGCACTGTGAAAGTAAAGTGTCTTGCCCAAGAACACAACACGATGTCCCCGGATAGGGCTAGAATCTGGATGCTCGATCCGGAGTCGAGCGCACTAACCGTGAGGCCACCGTGCGTCCACTCTATCATGCCTCCAGTATAAATAGACACTGTGCTTTTATCAGGGTGGCTTTTTTGAAGCAACAGAACCTGATATCAAAAGCCCGGACTCGATTAAATTTCGATCAAAATTCAACACCGCTTTCGCGAACTTAGTGCATGCTTGAACTCTTTACCTTTGTTCTTCGTTCTCTCAGAAAAGAAAGCAAGTCTCCGTTGGAAGCAAACTCCACGATGAGGAAATGTGGTGTGGACTTGGTACAACAGCCAATCAAACTCACGATGTTCGTGTGTGAACCAATCGCTTTCATCAGATTAATCTCTTCTAGAAAGTCGTTCATCTGATCAGGAGTGGCATTCTCTGAATCGTAAGAGTAGTTTAATCAAAGTGCTCTATGAGCAAACCTGTGAATTTTCCCGTGAATAAGGATTGACATGCTTGAGCTAACCTTTGCGTACAATGGAATTAATCTTTCCTAAAACAAAAACAAAAGATAAACGCGACCAAATGATTTTTTGTGACTTTTTGTGTCTAGCGGCTAAATGTTTGGCCCGTTTAACGGCTCAGTTAACCTCATTGAGACCCTCATTTATAGTAACGTCGACTTCGTAGCGGAATCTTACCCATCTCACACACAACAATTCGGTTTTAACATTACCTCGTAGCATCTTCACAACTACAATTCTTGTCGATTTTTCATCCTTCTCACTCGTTTGCTGAGTCGATGGTCCGCGTGTTATACACAAAGGGGTTTTCAGGACTCCTTTGTATACTTTGCCAAAGTCACAGTGACCGAGCTCTTCGCAAATAGTGACGTTATCCCTCTTCATTTCCCAGCCCTCATTCGTTTCTGTTTTGTTGTTAACCTCGTCGAGTTTATATTCCCTGCAACATCAATTTTCAAGATGTAAATCCTAGCTCTAATTGGCTAAAATCTTAAAAACACTTTTAGGAGACGCAAGCGATACAATACCACCGAAAAGGAGGTTATCCTGTCAAAATTATCTCTTTAGGAGTTAGTGTTTGAGTGAACTTTTCAACACCCAGGGGCTCCATTTTCGAATTGACCTCACTGATTAAAAGCCTAGCAGACTGGAATAACTCTTTGCTAAAAAGGATATGCAGTTTTTAATGTTGGGCTTATTTTATCAGACTGGAAAGAATCTCTTCAGTGTGTTGCAAAAGTTTAATTGTTCGTACATGAAAAGTTTTCAAAACGTGATGATTTGAATCAAATACGGCAAGATTTTCCAGTTTAAACAAACTGTAGCATGTAACATGAAAAACTGACTCAAAAGTTGGGAAAGAAATTTCATGGTCTTTTATGATATAAACCCACAGAATTATTGGTTTGGACAAAAAGCGCAACGCCAGTCTCACCTCCCATTGCTTACACCCATGCACAATGAAGAACGAATGAACTTTTAAAAAAACTAACTGAGAAAACGATACAAACCTCGCACTTCTTTGTTTCCTCAGAATACAAAGACGAGCAGCTAGCCCAATCACCACAGCCGTCAAACCACCACAAACAGCTATCAACACGATCTCCAACGTAGACAGCCTGTTCGTTTCCATGCCGCTAGCATCCTGGCGTCCATTACCTGGAACTCCTGAAGGATTTGAAACACTTTGTGTTTTGGTTGCAGTGGCGGTGGTAGCTGATGGTGAGGGCCTGATTATTATTGTTGTCGTCGCGATCGAGTTGGTAGAACATTCTACCGTTGGTAAAGATTCCAGGTTTGTTGACACAGTTGGTACCAAAGAATGCACGGTTGCACATGATGTAGCGAGTGGAGTATGGAAGACAGGTTCTATAGAGAAGCATAAATTACTTTTGGTGAAAAAAAGATTTTTTGATGGTTCGTACCATTTCATGTATCTATAAAAAAGCTAGTTTTCTGCTACAACCATTAAAGTTTTAGTTGAACAATCGTACTACCGCCCTAGAAGTTATTTAATATCTTCAGCCTTGACCTCTAAAAATAATGTTGAACAGGGTATTGAGGCGTGTTGAACAGGGTATTGATTTCACTGCTTGTGCCCTCCCCTCTGGGAGAAGCCTCCCATATAAAAAGGCCGGGAGTACTCTTCGGAAATTTTGAAAAGAACCCCTAAGCGGTACCAAGATCCTGTTTTGTGGGCAAGAATTTTCTTCACCCCTAAGAGGTAATATATAGATTTAGCTAAGTCTGAAAGCGGAGCTCCTGGGCCGGGTCATTTAGTCCAGCACCTCTTTCAGACGTGTATTTTCATTGGTTCTGGTCACCTGTAGTTTCTATTGTTTGGATTATTTATGTATTGTTTCGTGAGCCAATAATAAACGGTGTTTGGACAGTTACAGGCCTATCCGGGTTGATCAAAGCGCAATTAAGTTAACTCAGGGTGAGCGAGAATTTTAATTTGTATGAGTTTTGTAACTTTACAGTGAGGTTTTCTGTTTATTTTGTTCAGCCTTCTGTTTTGAGTTTGAATAATCTCAAACTACACAAAACATAAAGAGTAAATACATTTTTATACAAGAGAAGTTTATACTTCGGTTAAATTTTAATCCTGGATCAGAGTAAACTACCTTTCGAATAAACCAGCTCTAATTACAAGTTAACCTGGCTTGAGCCTGCGATCCAATCGAAAATCAACACTTGATCAGCAGTCAACTTAAAAAACACACATGAACTCGAGAAGTTCTAAATCTGAGCCTGCGATATGGTCACCTGATACTGGTCAGCAGATACCTTGTTATGACAGATGTCAATTGACTATAACATGGATGTCTAATAAACAATTAGTTTATGAGCTCGAGATTTCTATCGCGTGATAGCTGGCGAGGACACGCATAGAATTCTAGAGCGAATAATCTAATTGTTTTAGTATCAATCTACTAGTCGTTCAAAACTTTATCTAAATCCTCTTCACAGACACTTCGAAAACGCCAAGAAGGGGCCGTCATTTCGTTAACAAGCGCACACGCTACATTACTCACTATCCATCACAGATTATATAATAAGCCAAGTTATTCACGCATTTTGATTGGTTCTCGCCTATGATCTATTAGAGGACAGACGCACGATTGACGTCATCATTACAAAGTTTTTCCTTCCGTGTTTAAAAATGGCGGAAAGTTTTGAGAATTCAGATAATATTTTACAAGTATTGTCGATGCATTGATCAAGTACGAGAAGCATAGTCTAGCTAGAAGAAGAAAGATAAAGCCGTTTCGTTTTCAGAAAAAATACTCGAGCAGTCTCAGTCGGCAGTTGAGCGAGACTAAACCAAACACAAAGTTGGTCTTGGTAGGCCGAGAACCATTGCGTTATCTCGAATTTAACAAACCCAATCAACAAAATGTTTATGTAATTAATTTATTTAAAAAATTCAACTTTTCTCAGTCTCAAAATAATTGTTGACACACTGATTGATGTCAGTAATGAAACATCAAGACATTAAAATCAGTTAAAATAAGAAAACACATAACCTTGCTTTCCGATGCGAATGTTCCAGTCCGTTTCAGGGCACAGCAATGAGCAAAGAACAGCTGACGGCCAACTGTATCGCAGCTAAAAGGTGTCTCCGACACTATTTCAAACTGATTTGAGAATCACCAACCACAGAGGACACAAATTTCCACCGTCACTAACGCTCCTTTCCGTTCAAAATTCGAATCACCGAATGGCCTCCAGGTTGACCACAACCGCAAGTTTTCCGAGCGTATTTTTCAGCTTCTGCAATATTCAAGGCGACATCCACGCTTTTCGGCTAACAGGGCTGCTCTGATGACAAAAACTGACTTTACTTATCGAGCATTGTCTTTAAGATTTGCAGATTTCGCAGTTCAATTCTGCTTTCGCTGTAAGTTTTCATTTCACAAGAAGCGACGCTCGAGTCAAGTTTGACACTGGCGTGATTTTCCTGGACCAATCACAATTCTTTGCTACGCATAGCAACCAATGAGATTGCTTCATTTTGTATAGACAACAGATTACGTCAAATGGCTTTTTTTCGTGTTCGCCAAAGTGGGCAAAGGCCGGCTTTCGAGTTATATTGAAAGATTTTGAAATAAACAAAGCTTTATCTGTAGTAGTTTGTTTCGTTATTTTATAAAACAAATAGATTCCATGTTGCCGTGCGTCTGTTTAGTAATAGATCACAGAAGACGCCAAAATGTGGTAAGAACATCAGTGACACACTCGGCTATCGCCTCGTGTGCCACTTTTTTGTTCTTACCACATTTTGGCGTCTTCTGTGATCTGTTACTGAACAGACGCACGGCAACATGGAATCTATTTGTTAAATAGATAATGGGTAGCGTAGCCAATCAGAGAACGCCATTCGTGATAGAACGCTAGTAGATTTATACTAATATAAAGTATGTTTGCTAAAAACCATGAATGCATACCTCGGTCGATCTATTAGCCGAAGAAATTGCATGTTGTGCGACTTCGTCTGCGTTGTTTTTCGTCATAGGGCGAACGCGCCCGCGATCCATGGCGCTAGCCATATTGACCATGAAAAAAGAGTTACATGGTTTTCTATTTCTATGCCTGCATGTGGTTCTGTTCCTATAGTTATGGGGCTCCGTCTAGCCACCCCTCGGGCCGTCGGAGCTCCGCTACCAATTCTAAAACAATTATTTTCACCACTAAGAGTACAAATTCTTAAACAATTATTTTCACCACTAAGAGTACAAATTCTTAAACAATTATTTTCACCACTAAGAGTACAAATTCTTAAACAATTATTTTCACCACTAAGAGTACAAATTCTTAAACAATTATTTTCACCACTAAGAGTACAAATTCTTAAACAATTATTTTCACCACTAAGAGTGCCAATTCTTAAACAATTATTTTCACCACTAAGCGTGCCAATTCTTAAACAATTATTTTCACCACTAAGCGTGCCAATTCTTAAACAACACATGATCTACGGTCATAATGTTTTCGTCTCAACACCATAAAAGGTACCGCAAAAGCTCTCGCTGTGGAACTTTTGAGGCTGAACACCCTAAGAGGTACTAAAACCGTGTTTTAACCCCTGAAAGGTACGGCGAACACCCCGATCCTTTTTACATGGGAGACCCCCTCCGGGATTTCCTTCTTAATAACTCTTTGCCCCTGAAGAATAGTACTGTTTTCTGACTTAACTTACCTTCTGGAATAGCACTGAAAAATAAAAGAAATCCTTTTCTTTCTTGAAGTTCATCTGTGTGGAATGTCAGCACAGCATAGTCGCCAGTAACAAGAGCCGTCTGTCCGGTTTTCTTTCCACAGTGTTTACCAAGGTTGAGGTTGTTCTCGTTATTAATTGAAGTAATCATCAAATAGTCATAGCTGCCGGCAAAGATGCGTGTCTACTTTAATTGCGTAAGTAAATAAATCCTTTATTGACCGAGCTTGTTCGGATGGATATTAGCCTCGTTCTTTTTTTTGCTTGTTTATGGACTTCGACTCTGTCTTGATCTATAAACAAGCAAAAAAAAAAGAGCCCGGCTAATATCAGCCATCTTGACCGAGCAAGCTTGATCCGTAACCTGGTGCCCGCAACGGGAAGGGGCAAAATGTGCTTGCGATATTCGCTGGCGATCAAATTTCCCGTGCGATCAGCGTATTCAATCACCTTGTGATTCACTAGCTTGGTACCACCATCATGACTTACCTGCACTTAGGCTCAGGTTCCACGTCAAAATCCTTAAAAATAATGTTCAATCTTGTGCCTTGTGGAATAGGAATCACATAGAAACAGTCCGTGCTATTTTGATAGTTGTCTGGATAACCGGGACTTTTCAGAGTGTTGTTTGCAACTTGGCCACAAACTAATAAAGCAAAATAACCTAAAGTTTAAACCCCCTATCTTTAATGATGAGCATGAATATGAAATAATAACAACGGCCGACGATCGGTCATGATTAATCGACAGCACATATTATTGTGTTTACTTGTTACCTAGCAACGGTATATTGCCTACTAAATATTTTTTTGTAATACGCAAAGTTACCTCCAAATCGAGGACAACTAAAATAAAAGTTTGCTAAAGTAAAAATAAGAGAAAAATATTCTAAAAATGTAAAAAGAAATTAAAAAATGAAGACGAATTGTAGTAGTTTTGATAGATTACAATCGACAAACTTCAGAGCTTTGAGTAAACTGGTTTAAAATGAGTCATCCATAACTGTTGCCCCCCTCACCCCGCCCCTATTAAATCCAGTGGTATTTAATAAATAAGATATAGCATTAAGACTAGAAGGCCATGGAATCTAAAAATAAATTTTGAAAGCGTGATAAAATAAAATTTTACCGTTTTCTGCTGGTTGCTGGGTAGTCGTTCTGTTCCCTGTTTAAAACAACTTAACGTTAGAATTCAACAAAGAAATACAACAGGGAAATACAAAACACTGCAGCTCATGCCAAACATAGGCCCGCAATGAACGAAGGCTTAGATTTGGTCAAAGTGATAGTTGATTATATTTATTGACTTAAATATCATGGTAGTTTGATATGGGTTACGTATTGTATAAATCCTCACAAAAACGAGGAAAGGACTGGGAACATTCATTTTTATGCAACTAAATGAAAGATGAGCAGCCTTATCAAGATGAAGAGTGCTTTTTCGGTATTTTTTACAAAAGCAATTAAATGACAGGGTTGCGGAAAAGGTGTTTGTGTTGAGGGAGCCCAGTTTAAGTAACAGCCTTACTTGAAGGAGGACTGTCTATTCAAGAATATAGCTTTGATCTTCGGTTGTCATTTTTCCTATCTACTGTGAATGTTCAAGCTGAGTGACCCTCTCTGTATTTACCGATTTGAACAGTGGTGAAAACTAGCAGAAATCCTTGTTGTTGAAAGTTTTCGTCTGAGTGGAATCTTATCACGACATAACTTCCGTTGACAAGAACTGTGTATCCAGACCTTTCACCACAGTATACGCCATACTTGTAGTTTTGGTCGTTGTAGATCATCAAATGGTCATACCTAGAAAGCAGAGATAAATAGGATGAGTTATGTTGTTACATCAGCAAAGGCTTTCTTGAAGCCCAGTGTCTCACGACGCAGGTTTTTAATTCCGATCTTTCTAATCCTCCTGGAGATTCATATATGTTTTTGTAGAGCACCAATTAACTTTAAGGAGTTCAGTCAAGGTATTTTGAGTTTTGGCGACGAACAAAATGAAGGAAACCTGAGAATAGTAGTTTACTAACTACTTATTAACCGAGAGTGAGGTCTTTACGGGAAAATCTCGAACCGAAACCCTGCCGTATTGACCGAGCGATAGCGAGGTCAATACGGCAGGGCTGTGGTTTGAGGTTTTCCCGGAAAGACCGAACGTTCGAGTTTAATAAGTTGTTTATTATATGGATTTTTGCTTTGGTCTTGCCGGCCCGTTATCGGTTCATGGGCATTACGGGAGAATAATGCCCTACAATTGGCCAATCAGAGCGCGTGTTATATCAGCTACAAACACAAGTCATATAATAATAAAATAGAAAAACACCAAAAAGATTATAATAAACCATAAAGAAACAAGGATGGTTAAGGATGTAGAAGATTATTACAGATTACAAACGACAAACTTGAGAGATTAAGCCTAAAATGTTCAAGATGCGACAGCCGTGACGTAGGTCCTTTAAGCCCTCCAGCATCTCAGGGTTTTCGTTTATTTCCATTGGTTTTGAGTCTGACCGCTTGATCATCATTATCTTGTAAACTGAGGATCTTGTCAGTATGATAGTCGTCTAGTGGAAGGATATATACCACGTGACCTAATTTTACCCATCATATTTTCGCGCATTGAGGTACAAATATCGTTCGCCCACGTTTCTATGTTAAGGAATCTAAAGGTTACTTACTGGCATGACGGACCACCCTCTATGTAAAAATCCTTAAACGTTATGTTCATGTCCATATCACGTTGAATAGGAATCACATATATACAGTCTGTGTTGCTGGGATAGTCGTTTGGATATCCAGGGCTTTTTAGCGTATTGTCTACTACTTTGCCACAAACTGCAAAAGGAAAACTTATTTTAAATTCTGACTCGCTCAAATAAAGAATAAAAATGGTACAGGACACTGAATCGCCCGAGAACAGCGGTTCACTCTACTCAACAAAACCAAGAACAACAACAACGACAACACTAAAAGAACGTTAACTAAAACATTTATTTGTAACACACAGACAAAAAAAAAAGAATAAAAGAAAAATTGTGATATTACTCGACACTTTTAAATAGGAAAGTAGCTTCCCAGAATGCTGTCCTAGTTCCCATCAGTGTTACATTGCCACATTCTACTAAATAGACAGATAAATTGGATAAAGATCCTATAAGGAAAAATGGAACATTCAAGTAATTTGGAGAAGTGGATTACAGTTCCTCAAATTCCATTGCGTGAAAGTGTCAAGAAGTTGCCATGATTCTGGTGAAATTTTAAATCTTTGAGCCATATTTTTTTCTTTTTAACTGATATTTCTCTGCATTCACCACTTCTGGCCTTTCTTCTTTTTATTGCAAGATAATAACACAAATTTCTAGCAAACACGATATATCAATCAGACGGACACCGTTACCTCAAACGCACCAGCAAAGATAACGAGAGGACAAAACTGAAAATATTTTGTACGATTTAACTTAAGCATAAATAAAATGTGATTTCACTTACCTTGGATATTCGCTTGGCTTGACATAATGAGTCGTGTACACAGCCATAAGATACCGAAAAAGACTGGGACCATTATTTCTTCAGTGTCTGGGCAGTGCTGTTGAAATTATCTGAAACAAGATTGATGTTAAATTTACTTGATAATTAATTAAGGTATTTCTGTTTATTAGTACATTAATTAGTGCGCTTCATCAAGATATTGGCATGATGCAAAGACAAAAAGGATTTCATTAATACTATAGCATCTGTTTCAAAGTGATAGCTGGCGGCGTTGTTTGTGGGTTTCTCCTCTGAAGTCGCTCGGCTGAGTGTTCCGAACTTCTCTTAAAGAGTCATACTAGTCCTCGTTTTCTACAACAAATAACAAGCGATTGTGATCTGGAAATCATGCCTTGTTTGCCTTTTGGTTGATAGGAAGGTGAAGTAAACCAACTTGAGTGACACCATTAAGTAATCACCACGATAATTAAAAGAAACCCTTCGAGAAATGACCCTCGAGAAGGGTACAACCAAAATGGAAACATAAAACAGACTGAACATAAAACAAACTGAACATAAAACAGACTGAACATAATTGCCTACGACTCTCATATCAATTACCATAGATTTCAAAAATTAAATACCAGGGGCGGGTTGTTCAAAGCCCGATTAAGCTAACCCAAGATTAGCGAGAATTTTAATTTGAGTTTAGTAATTTTTCGGTCAGGTTTTCTGTTTATATTGTTTGTTCTTCAGTTTTGAGTTTAAATAATCTCAAACTACACAAAACATAAGTAGTCAGAAACGTTTTTACACAAGAAAAATGACTACTTCATAAAGAAGTAAAGATACAGCAGAAATATCAATTTAACAGCGTATAAAGCCATATTGCTTAATAAATTATGTTTGAAAAAGAATTTTATCCATCTGTTATTGGCCAAAAACAAGTTGTAAACTTTAACCAAACTGACGACTAACATTCAACGATTTTTTACCTGAGTTTGAAAGTTTTAAGCTGATAATTGATGGTACTTTGCTCTTTTGTATTCATATCTTCATTCTTACAACATGTGACAAGGGTAACTAAACATTTTTGATCACCTCAAAATTATAGCCAACCGGAAAATGTCCGGGTTTGTTAATGGGAAGTATAATTATGACAACGGACTTATTGACCGCCTGTATGAGTCCGCACGGGCTAGTATCCATACGGCACCATTAACCTGAACAGGGGGGCCAATATCTCTGGTCCTTCAAGCCTTCCCACCCGCAAGTCATGATCACTTGACCACAAACTTGTTTCAGCAAATCAGATTTTTTATAACAGACACTTAGAATTTAACCTTTTATTTTTTAATGAAGGAGTGGCTCTAGAATGGGAATTGCATGAGTTTAACCCTACTATTATGCCGCTATTTTTTGCTTTTTTTTTTTTAACGTATATGTATCTGGCAAAGTATTATTAAATTAAATTACATGACGTTCTTTGTGGAGTTCAATGAAAGGTTGATAATGGCAGGGTAGCTCTGGAATCTTTATCCATATTTTGTTTTACTGTACCTAGCCGTAACACAGACTCGAATTAAACGTCCTATATTTTTTGCCCTTAGCCTCATAAGTTGAATAACTATAAACGCACTATTTAGGGGAATGATTGAGAAAACTTTGAAATCGATCGGCACATTTACATGATATAAGACGGAAACCGTAAACTCGGTTAATTCTGTTTTGCCTTAAACATTTCAAATTCTGGCCTACTGTAACACGCAATTTGTACTTAATAGCTATGAATAAGCGTGGCATTAAACTATTAATTCAATTTCCGGCGAGTTTAAAACCTTTTTTCCGAACTTTTTTCCCCAAAGTTTGAGTTTCTTTTCCCCCTTTGTTTCTTTTTTCTGTATTTCAGAATCAAGAGAAGTGACAGGTCTTAAAACAGAGGTACATTAATAGATGCTACTCAGTTTTGTCTTCATTCTACATCCAGAAAGTGCCTCTGAAAAGCTTTTACAATGGAAAGAATCGATTGAAAAATACTGATATTGTTCCACCCGTGCTTTTCAACAATTAGGTATAATCAATTATGTACACCCGTGGAAACAAGCCAAGTCAGTTTTTGGTTAGATATGTTTGTAATTTAATTCATCGAGTTTACACTCAATTTTAAACTCTGTGAGAATACTACACTGCCTTTACTGAGTAATGTGCTGGGTTTTCTAGCCATAGGTTATCATGACGAATCAAGTATTTGTTTTACCTCGTTACGACTGATTAGTGAGACAAAATATGCGTGCGGGGATATTGGGTCTGCCAACGTATTAACAAAATTAAGAAGTTGCACCTACCTTTCAAACCATTCTTTATCTAAGTGCAGGTGAAATACAATCTGTTTTTCTCAAGGTTTTGTCCCTTGCAAAAGTCTTCAGTTTTTGTGCCTTCGAACCAAATGTCGGTTACTTCGTGGTTTCTTAACAGTTACGTGAGCAAAACTTAAAGTACGACAAAGAGAAACAAAATGGGGCGTGTTGTTCTTTACAGAGAAAGAATGAGGGAGGTTCGATTTATTCAGAGAGAATGACTTCAGGTAAATTGATGATTGTCTTGTTATATAACTGTCATCAATATACAAATTTAAAAAACAAAAATGTAAACAGAGGAAACAAATTGAATTTTGCTTTCCCTTAAAATGGTTCGATGCATGGCGAGAAACTGTGCTAGCTGATTGAAGAATGATAAATGTTCATTTCGGAGTACTTTTCGGCGCTCTATTCCATCTTGTTCAAAACTGTACTGCCTTTTTTTTTTCAAATAAAAGAAGTACATTTGAAACTGGTTTCTACTCCCGTTGAACATATTTTAGCTGTGCAATTAACTTAAATTTAAACATACGCTTCCCTTTTTTTTTGACAAATAAGTTAAACACTTGAATGCTGTTGGTTGCACGTTAACTTTACTTAATCTCCAAATGTTAATTTTCTTTCTGAGTCAAAGGAGTTTTATAGATTAAGTCTGAGACAAATTTGACACAAGATTAATTTACGATTCTTCAACGCAATTTACAGGTTTTTTAGAAAAGGTTCGTGCGAATGATTCCGGGATGCACAGTATGTTTTCTTTTCTGCAATATACTTTAATTCAAAAACTAAAATTCTACTTATTTTCCGTTTGAATGAAAGAAAGAAATTAACAAAATGTCGAGAACAATCTAGGTGTTGGAAAAACAAAGTCATTAATGTCAGAAATAAACTTGTGTTTGCTCAGTAACTGTTAATCAACCACGTTCCTGATGTACAAGTGTATATATGAAAGATCATATATTTGAACTATCGAGAAAGATATGAAGACATGATTGATCATCGCAGTTATATACACAACTTAAGCAGTTGTGAAATTAAAGCCTGAAAAAAATTCAAGCTTGAACGGGACTCGAACCCATGACCTCTGCGATACCGACAGTAGATCCAATATGATTTCGATAAAGCACGTCACAGACAAGCCACAAGAAATAGGTTTATAACGGTACGTGCGCCAACACATAAGCTTAAGTAAACACCCAAACCCGCCACGAGAAAACTTGTGATGATATGTATGGGTTGTTGACCAAGTGTGAGGTCAAGATGGCTGGATATTGGACAAGTTCTTTTTTTGCGTGTTTATGGACCGAGACGGAGTCGAGGTCCATAAACTCGCAAAAAAAGAACGAGGTCAATATCCAGCCATCTTGACCGAACAAGCTTGGTCAATAAAGGATTTATTATATGGCTTTCGGGGAAATTTTTTTGCGAGACACGGCGGGTAGTCCCGAGCGGGCAAGATAGCTCCATCTTTTCCGCTCGGGTAGCCAATCACAGCGCAGCATTTGATTCATCTTGCCCGTTCACGGAGCTAGCCATATAATAATGTAAATTATAGAGTCTGCCAAGTAAAAATCGTGCTAACCGTTTCCTGATCCACTGACTTTTTACGACCGATATAGTTTGTTATTCTTATTTTCGGAAATATTTTTAAAATGCCGTATCTGGTGAGAAAAGTTGCCCAACTTCAATGCCTTCATGTTAACTTTCACTTGACGTCATTTGAATCCTGATTGGTTAATTCAAATTTCAGGTGCACCGGCCGTATGCAAAGCTAGTTTCAGCCGCGTCATCTGCGTTTGTAACTGCATTTGTCGATCTCCAAGGCACCCTTAAATACAAAATTTACAGGATCAAAGTCTTATACTGGAACAGTATCTATAGAAATGATACTTTACTGAACCTTCAAGGTTTTACAGATACACGGACGAGAAAATAACGCAAATTATCATGTATTTCAACCAATAAAACTAAGAGCTTTGGAACTAATCGTATCAAGACAACCGGCTCAACATTGATAACAATAGGCATTGTTATAAGACCCAAAATTGGTCTTATATGGCCATTTTGAAACAATGACGGTATAAGCTTCTAAATGCCCGCGGGAGTTTTTGAAATTTCCGATTACCAAACGAGCACGAAATTTAAACGATCGGAGAGACTGAATGGAAGACAAATTCTCCCGAGGGGAGATGGTATTGGTATAATCCTGTCGGTGCAAATAGTTGCGGTGGGGTGGCTGGTGGGGTGGCGGTTGTACTCGTGTATTTAAAGGTGAAAGTAAAAGCTGCCGACAAGTAAGGCATGTTCTTGCTTTAAAATTGCTCTAACCTGGTAAACTCACCATGCGTGGGAGTGAAAGTGAAGTTCGCATCTGGCTAGATTGCGAACAGGCTCTCTTTTGCTCTAAAACCCATAAGATCAGTGTAGGATAAACGCGAAAATAGCGAGCGCGATAATCAAGCGGCAAAAGCCGCTCGCCTCGCGCTCCTGCTGTTCCCGCGTTCGACCCACGGATTGAAAAGCAGGAGGAGAGACTGCTTTCAGTACAACATTCGGCCAGAGATTAATAGTTCTTAACAGCGCTTCGAAGCTCGCGCATCTTTTCGCCGACCAATTGATGTCCACAGTGATTTCCAGCGGAAAGAAATCAGAGAACAAATATCACACTAATTAAAATTACAGACGCGATGTTTTGGGTAGCGTTTCTCCGCTCTTTAATAATTTTCGCTTTATTCTCAACGTATTTTTTGTGAATCACGACTCCATCGTTCTAGAATTGTTAACTAAAATTGAGTTCATTCAAGTGCAGCTTAATTGTTGTGCCGAAAGTTTTCCGAACAACGGCGTCGATTTTAGCTTGGTATCGGACGAAGTCCCTCAGGGCTACCAAGAACAAAAGGCTATTCATTTTTGAGCCGGAACAATAGACCATTTCTTGATACGCTTAAAGTCTTATGCTGTACTGTAAATTAAATATTTTAGTCGGACCCTAAATAATTGTTTTTCTGTTTTAGAAATAAGTAGTAATTAACCTGCCATGGTTCTGCGATAAGCAAGAATCTACTCCCGTTTACCAACCGGTTTCCAATATCAGAAAAAAAGAACGGACAATATTTTAAATTAAAGTTTAAGAAAAGTCTGGTTACGTCAATTCTTGCGCACTTCAAGTTTATTTCATTGCGTTTATGCTATTTCCTGTAAAACTCTAAATATTTACAAAATCATTATTCTTTCTTATACAAGCTTTGTAACACATGCCCCTAGTTTTTCGTCCCTTAGTTTACAGGTCAGTTTGCTCAGATGTGTTCCAAGATGCAAACACTCTCATATAAATAGGAGTCCCATAAGAAAAGGTCTGGGATGTTCTTCTTCTCGCTTAAGGGTGTAAATAAGGGATTCTTGGTGACGAAACGCCACTATTTTTAGCTGTCAGTGTCTTTTAGGGTGTACTTGAAGAAAAAATCATAAAGGAAACACTATTATTTCCGTTTTAGGCTCGATTAGTCTGCGAGCAGGCTCACGCGCGCCAGCGGCGAAGAGCAAAGAGATCCGGCGGGAAGGAGTCTGGTAAAGAGGTACCAGCATCATCAAAGCGGACCACAGCAACAGCCAAGGCCATGTCCTGTATCTCATTAAACCAGTTCTACCATCCTTATCTCATTAACTCAAGGCAAATGAATTTACGGATAAATTGGTCTATTTATCTGAGGTATACTACTAGCGATTTTAAAGGAAACCTTATTTTGCCTGCGTTGATTACACTAATATTGTTTAAAAGTTTGTAGATTGGGATGTAACTTCGTCGTCATCGCAGGCCAAATTGTCTGCGGCAGGGTTTGAATCGAGACTCTCTCCAGGAGCATGTCCGTCGCATGAAGATCCACTGGACAGTGATACTACTGACGCGTCATAGTACGGTTGATCTTCATTTAACTGATCCATGTCCAGATATGGTATTTCTCTTTGTATCCAGTCCTCTAGTTCTTGGCACAGTTCGGTAAAGGTTGGCCGCACATCAGGATTGTCCACCCAGCAGCGCCTCATCATTTGATAGCTGTGTAAAAATGCAGATGGAAAATAAGCGCCGCTATAAAACACTTTGAATGTCTAAAATGGGCTTTTGCCTCAAACCTCCAGCCCTGAAAAAACAAACACGTGCCCTGTACTTCCCATTCTCAACTGATAGATCTCCTTCTCGACTTTATTTTTAGATGTAGTATATCACACACTCAAGACTGTGTGTTACCATACTTCCAGACACCGAGGACAGAGTTGAAAATACGACGAGTAGTGAGGTATTTTAGACAAACTTCGAGGTGTTTGGAAATACGGTCAAACAAGGTCTTGAGTGTTTGCTACATCTTCTCAATCGAAAGTAATTAAAACTGAGGGGAAAATGAAGAAACAAAATCATAAAAAATATATGCTAATATCCAAACACCGTTACGGCCATGATTTCCTTTCTTTAAACTTGATGAATTATTAATAAGTTTGAGCAATACCTTTGAAAGAGAAGAGAAGAGAAGAGAAATTCTTTGATTTTCCTAAAAGGCGTATTGACATTTTGAAATGAAAACCTCATGCATACGTGATCATTCCAATCCAGTTTTTTGGCACAAATAATCTAACTGAACAATATACTTCCTCTTCCCTCCCTCCTCCCTTCTCCCCCCACCTTCATCACCATAGAAATGTGACTTACAACTCCTCTGAGCATGTATCTGGTTTTTCCATTCTGTACCCTCTTCTCAGAAGTTTCATAAGTTCTCTGTTTTTAATGCCAGGGTAAGGGAACCCTCCTAAAAATAAAGTTCATCTCGTTTAATACCAACTTTCATCTCACTTATAAATTACATTTTTTATATTATTCAAACAGTGTCGCGGGGCAGGTCAAACCGACCTCTAATAGTAAATCAGTATTTAGTCTGATTCTGAAAGTGACATGTCCAGCCGATATTCATGTAGTCTGTTTGGCATCCGGTCTTTTCTCTCAGGTCTCTTAGACAAGTGTTAGCGGCCCATATCGCGTCCCAGTCCATTTCAGGCTAAAGCGGCACGCCTCATGATGTCATAATCATTCTACAGTCAGCTCTGAGTCAAACGTTTAATATGAAGTGATTGTATTTGCATGCTGTGATGAGCTTGTATGCCTTTATCATTAATACGGTGGAACCCCGTTAATACGGTCACCAACTGGCCATGAACATTTGACCGTATTAACGGGGTGGGCGTATTAACGGGACAGGGTCAAATGTCAAGGTTTTTCTAAATTGAGTGACGTCTTAACAGATACACATATCCCATAATCCTGGGGCATGTACACTAAATGCCCTGTCACCATAAGTTTTCGTGAAAAACCGCGGCTGATCTAACAGTTCATTGATGACAGGTCTCAAAGATCCAGAGTGAGAGCGACAGTAAAGCTTATCAACCAAATAGCTAGGAGATGTACCATTAACCGACTTATAGGATACTGTTGTCAGCGTAGCGTAGCCCGTGCAAATGTTCTCCGCTTGTTCTCAGGCAACTGATTGACAAAAATGTTAAGACAAGTTTTGTGTAACATAAAGCACTCTAGAAAACTTACCAAGAGTCGCAATTTCCCAGAGAAGAACGCCATATGACCATCTAGGCGCAAAATACAAATAAAATAAATACATTTTCGTGTATTTTTGGGACTCACTCTCATTTAAACACCTAGTTTCGTTGACTTTCCTTATACTAAGACAATGTTCTCATTATGGCTTGGTCTCAATTTGTATTGGTAATTACATGGAAACGAGTGCAATTAGGATTTACACCATCAGCGATATTTGAAATTTTTTTCAAAATGCACGAGCCTTTACACGAGTGTCATGGAAGAATTTCCAAATATCACGAATGCTGTAAATCCTTAATTGCTCGAGCTTTCATGATGTAACGACAGGCGGATAGACCACAGAGTTCGCAAAACAAACTTATTTTATTGCACTAAGAAACGCAGCGAAACTACAAACACGGCTGTCACGTGATCCAAGAGACTAGAAGTAGACTAGTACTTCATGTAAGCATACTCGTTTGACATGAGATATAGGGTTAGTACTTGACTGAGATGAAAACTAAAGTGCGCTCGTCTCTTTGCATTACTTTGCGAAAAAAGATTAACGATAAATTGGTCTACTCTCAGCTAATCATAATGAAGTAGTTTCCTCAGTCATATGTTAAAATTCGATATCCGAGCACAACATTATTTCATCGTTTCATCAAATTATCTTGAAAAATCGCGCAAAAGAGCCCTCAATTTAACGTGTAAAAACATTGCCTACAAGTCCAATATTTTACTTACACGTCACTCTTTGTGGTAAAAACACCGTCATTTATGGCCTCAGGTGACATCCACTTCACAGGAAGCTTATTGTGTTGACCTGTCATGTGATAGACATTCTCTCCCAGCGTGCTCCGCGCCAAGCCAAAATCAGCGACTTTGACAAGTTTGTTGTCACAGACTAAGACGTTGCGAGCGGCAAGATCTCGATGAACAATGCCTTTTGCTGATAAGTATTGCTAGACACAAGAAATATCATTAACTGTGGACAAAGGAAAACTTAAGTGGTGTAACAAATCTGACAACTGTCAACAATAATCGTGCAGTTGTCGTTATGAGAAGGCAAAGAGGAGATTCAGCGGTCGGGAACAGGACGAGGAGTAAAATAAGGCAATTCTCTTTGAGCATACATGATTCCCAAGAAAAAAGCCCGAAGGCGGATAATCAAGTCTCCCGAGACTCGAAAGGAATGTTGGGTCAGGAAAGATTCGTAAGGTAATTAATTGACACTTTCCTGCATTATTGCACTTTGAACAACCGATTACACTAACACTACAATTACAAAGAACAAATCTTTTCTCACTTACCATTCCTTGTGCTATTTGCCAGGAGAAGGACATCATGTTCTGAGGGGTTATAGAATCGTCTTCATCGACACCTTTATCTTGTTCTTCATCATTCAAGGCGTGAACGCTCTTAAATGTTACATCAATGCTGCTGTCCGTTTTCGAGAAGGCGACGTTGACTTGGGCAATGTCATTTACACCTGGCCCACAATACTGCAGGTAGTATAGACTAGAATAACTTCAAAAGAACTTATTCGGCAATCAGGGCACACTAATAACAAAGACAAAATACCCTCTCTGTGGGTACATCTGGAGAATTTATTACCTCGATGAGGAGGTAATCATAACAAACACTACATTTTAGTTGTTATATATATTCAGAAGATTACTAAATGAAACATGACTTACAATGCCTGAACTATCCTTGTTCAATGATCCTGGTGCATCTGAAGTGTCTTTGCGTATGTCTACGTAATCCTTATTCGTGTATTTTACCTGGAAATCAGAAAGCAAAGATTACAAGGCCTTACAAGTCATATGCTGAGTAATGGTTAATTTGTTTGGGTAGTCTCTCATTTCTCGTTGTAGTTTCCACGATTGTGCTTGAACGGACGAAATAAACTTGCCAGGGCGCACTATGGAACTCTAACTAACGACTACGCCGCTGATACATCCATCTCTTTATCTGAGCCACGTGTTTTTTTCGACTCGGACAAAAGCTTAGTCGATTCCTTATCTAAAAGACCCGTCTTTAGTCCTCTTTGAAGTCTCTAACCTATAACCTCTCGAAATGCTTGATGAGACAAATGAAAAGAAAGCAAAAAACGAGAAAACAAATGAAAGAAAAAGAAATTTTAGAATATGTCTGTAGTAAGTCACTTTAATGAATGAGTTGATGGTCGATATGATTTGTATCTGTGATTATATTATCTAAAATAGATAAGTAGGATCCGAGTAGTGTGAAACTTTGCCGCGTAATGTTGGAATTTGAAAGTCAGAGCACAAGCACCGGTCCCGTTATTTCAACTCGTACCTCATCAGCGTCCGATTCTTTCTTCAATTCAGGGCACACTTAAGCGTTTACCTTTTTTCGTCGTTCTCTCAGATAAGAAAGCAAGTCTCCTTTTGCTGCAAACTCCACGATGAGGAAATTTGGCGTGGACTTGGTACAACAGCCAATCAAACTCACGATATTCTTGTGTGAACCAACAGCTTTCATCAGGGTAATTTCTTCTATGAAATCGTTCATCTGATCAGGAGTGGCATTGTCTAAAAGGATTAAGCATGAAAAGCGTGAAATAATACAGCTACTAATCTCGTGTCAAGTTTATGATCAGGAATAGCCAGCCAACCCGTTACTGGAAATTAATGTTGCTGCGACGTAACTCCGACCATGCCTGCCTGGGTAAAAGGTTCACCAAAAGAAAAACAACTTTGCTTTTTCAAGCGTTCTGTTTTTAAACGTAAGCAAAGCATAACTTGCGGCGGCGTGAATGTAAAACAAGTGTTTCAAATACGATACACACGGAACTTTATTTAGCTCTTATTAACCAAGCAGGAGGTCTGTATTTGAGAATCTTGACCGAGGTCGTGAGTACAGACCGAACGCAGTGAGGTCTGTACACACGACCGACCTAGCTTGGTTAATAAAATAAGATCATATGATTTCCCTGACCGAGTTTTCCTCGAACACAAATCCAACATGACCTGTGATTGTTGCGTTTTCAAAGTTCTCCGGCGTAGTGTGGACGGAAAACATTTGATGGGTTTTCAGTGTTAACCTTTGTTCTTAAGTTTCTCCGATGTAGTATGGATGAAGCCTGAGGTTATGCTTATGCACTCGTAAAAACCAACGTAACATACCTTGAAGCATCTTCACGGCTACAGCTATTGTAGAGTTTGCAATTGTCTTTGATGTGTTACTAACAGATTGACCTGTCTTTATACCCAAAGGGGCTTTCATGATTCCTTTGCAAACTTTACCAAAGGCGCCATGACCGAGCTCTTCATATATAGTGACTTCATTACTCTTCAATTCCCATTTATCTCTCGTCTCATCTTTCATTTGTAGCTGGTGCTCATCATTTTTCCTGCAACATCAATTGTCATGCATCACATTTACGTGCATTATTTGAAAAAAAAAAAAAACATGGGCGAAAAAACTTGCGTGGAATATTTTCCATGCTGTAGATCGTAGACTGTTCACAGATCTCTATTTTCTCGTATTTTTATTCGATCGTTGGATTCGCGGATAGAATTGAGAGAGAACTGGACGCCTGCACAAAACGCGAGACTTGACGGGGTAGGAGGTGGGGACCGAGAAAAATAGAGGCCTGTGAACATATTTATTCTTAGTTAGGCTCGCTTCGTTCGCCTTCCCGCCGCCCACTTGCTTCGCGCTCGCTTCGCCGCGCGCTTTTTTTTTCCGCGTACGTTGAAAAATAGAGAGGTTGTGAACAGTCTAGCAGATCGCGACTTTCATAATTTCTTAATTCTTACCTATGAAAATTATACTGAAAGAATTGCTCGCCTAACTCTAGTGTCGGTGAATATCCAGACTTTGACCAAGTAGCAAATATATTCATCGATGCATGCCGATGAATGCCCACTTCACCTTCAGCGAAAAACCGATTAATCATACCCTGTGCCCAACATGTACAATAATTACATTCTAATACTGAAAAAGAATGATAAAAACCTTTCACTGTTCCGTCTCCTCCAAATGTAACAAGAAACAGCTAGTCCAACCGTTACACCACCACCGACAGCAATCACCGCGATCAGTAACGTAGAAAGCCTCTTCGTTTTCGAGTTGCTCGAGTCCGTGTCACTAGACTTTCTTTGTGAACTTGATGAAGGCCTCACGACCGTTGTTGTAGAACTGATCGAGCTGGTGGGAGAAATTGTCATTTGTGGTCCTAAAGAAGAAACAGGTGTTAGAAGGCCTAGACTTGGGGTGTTGTAGCTGGGAACTATGTGGAGGTCAGGCTCTAAGTGAAATAAACAGAAATTACAGTTAGTAAAGGACTTTTTATACTTCTGCAAAATGTCAACATTTGACATCTAGAAACGTCGATAACGTTATGTCAGCCAAATTTGCTTCTGTCTGGGCGACTTTACTATCCAGTAAGCTCCAGTAATTACGTCGTCTCGGAGTATATTTGATTGAAATTCTTTAGCTAAGCTATTAAAAACAATTCAATGGCGCAAACGACATTAAACTTTGGCTCACGAGACTTTGCCTCAGCTACGAACCTTGAAGCCTAACGGATCTGCAACTTCGAGGTACTTTGGCTTCGTAAGCACGCTAATTCTTTGTTATTATAATTAATCCTGGCTTGTAGCCTACTGCATTTTAAGCTCAGGCTGTTTTAAGACATATTTGTCTATGCGCTGGCAACTGCTATACTGGAATTAATCTGGTAACCTGTTCTAGGCTCTCTCCAGGCTGTTTTCTGTTTTACTCCCAGACCCCGCTGGTCGCCCGCCCGCTTTTTTTCGATCCCCACTGACCGAGATCCTGGTGGATGGCCGTGTACGAAAATTCTCTTACCTTCTGTGGTTTTCCACCGGCAGAAGATCCTATTACTTTTCGCCAGAGAATATCCGATCCACTTAGCATCTGGTGATATGAAATGCGTACTACCAGCATCCACCCGAGGTCTCGGCCACGAAGTGTCGCTAAAATTAGGAAGAAACCAACCCTCGTGGTATTGGTTTGAACATCTCCACGATCTGTCGTCAGTTCTAGCACCATTGCTGGACGACGACAGAAAGTAAACCTCAACGTCAGCAGACGGATCTTCCACGTGTATCGCTTGACCTTCGTGCTGATCTTTGACAACCGTCAGGCTGTCGTCTGCCCTTGCTGTAAAGACTCCATCAAGATACAGACTGATGGTCTGGCTCTCTGCCGATGCGTAGATTGCTATCAAAGCTATGGGAAGAATTCACACAATAACTTTATTAAATTCCACAAAGCGTTAATTTAGGGCACTCCCAGGTTTACTCTGTTGAGGCGCGGTGGCCTCATGGTCAGTGCGCTCACCTCCAAAACGAGCGGTCCGGGGTCAAGCCCTGGCCAGGGACATTGTGTTGGGTTCTTGGGCAAGACACTTTACACCTTCAAAGTGCCTCTCTTCACCCAGGTGTATAGATGGGTACCCGTGAATTTAATGCTGGGGGGGGGGGGGAGGGGGGGCTACCCTTCGATAGTAGTAACCCATCCAGAGGGGAGTAGAAATACTCATACTACTGAAACCGGAGATAAGCGACTGCCTGATGGGCCACTTGGCTCGTATGCAGACTTTACCTTCTACGTTACCAGGTATATTCTCGCCGCACCCATGGAACTACATGAAAAGTAATGTTGATAGGAGTTAAACGTCATGGAATTATACAAAAGAATTCTAACAAATAAATGTATAACAAAATCCTGGTAGCAATGCAAATTAAAGCACAGAATGACGAATCTATATTGAATAACGAATCAGATTTAACTCTTTTAAACCTGTGTGGATTGAAACCTATGGGGGACTCCGATATAAAAAGGGCGAAGGTGCTCGTCGGAAATTTTGAAAAGAACCCCTAAGAGGTACCAAGATCCTCTTTTGTGGGCGTGGCTTGAAATGTTTTCACCCCTAAGAAGTACCAATTCCAAAAGCAACATACTATCCCCTGTCATATTTTTTCGGCTCAATACCCTAAAGGGAACCGCAAAAGCTCTCGCTGTGGACCTTTTGAGGCTGAACACCCTAAGAGGTACCAAAACCGATTTTTCACCCTAAATGGTACGATGGGCACCCCAGTCCTTTTTATATGGGAGTCCCCCCGGGGGTTTGATGTTAAGATAATACGGCTGAAGTTGGGAAATCGGGAAACTGAACAACGCAACTTACTGCTGTTACTACGTTTGTCCTCCTCAGTAAAATGACGTCTACAGATGAATCTGACGGCGTTATGATTTGCTGCACTGATCCAGTGAACGTCAAGAGGAATTCCAGGGACGGGATAAAAGCCGAGCGGATCACTATTATCATGTCTGACGTAAGCGTGTGGCCATGTGCTATCATTGAAATTGGTTTGCTCCCATCCATCGTCTGGTGTAATAAGGATTTCTTTGCATTTCCAGGTACCATCGGTCGCCACTCCGTTGCTAAACACGCCTAGAAATCCACCGATATGACCTGGTGAGTTGTAAACAGACACAGCAATGACTTTCGTTTCAATAGGGAATGTAAACCACCTTGCCGCGCTCCAGAAGCCGCCGTTGTAGCCAACAAGACGTCCGTCCGCGAAAACTGTGAGGTTATCGTCACCAGTTAAAATGCCAACAAAATCTGAAACGAATAATAAATGAACTAGATAAATAATATTTCAAAAGTTATGATTGTATGAAAATGTGAATTCAAAGTAAATTTGTTCGGGTGTTTTTTTGTTTTTGTTTTTCGTGTAACTGCTCAAATAGACGGATTCGGCTGACGCTTTTACATCCTTGTGACATGTACCACCCAATTCCGACCACGTGACGATTAATTGTGAGGCCAGACAATTGTGCAATTTGCCACACACAACTGATTACATTGAGGTATGTAGAAACAGAACAATTGTTATCTCCCAAATGAATCATCACATGATTTGAATTGGGTGGCGGCAACAGGGATGCAAAAACGTCAGCCGAATCCATCCATTCAATTCTGATTGAGGACGGCATTTGTGATCAGTGTTTCCCTCTTCATGTTTGTCAAAGATCATTATATGCACTAAAATGCCGAGCTGCACTTTACCACTGATGCTCAAGAAAGTCAAATGCTTAATGCACTTGACTGGCATGACTGATAACTCAAAGCTGAGCAGTTGAGCCGTAATGGACGTAGCTAGATATATGTCATACCGGACACAGAAATCTCTGAAGGCAAAATATTAAAAAGATATCAAATTTCTTTTCGTTATCTATGGGTTCATTAACCTGTTGCATTTGTTTGGCTTGACATCCTGATCTTTGCACACAGCCACAAAATACCGAGGTAGACTGGGTACATTCTGTTATCAGTACCAGGATGCAGATGCCATTAGCTGGAATTGGAACAGGGAATACAATCGTTAGATAAATAAAAAATGAATAAATACGTAATAAAGTATTATTGCGGACTATGCAAAAACAAGAAAAAACGAGTCAAGAAAAAAGCAGTCAGTAATTCAGGCTTTTAGCAGTGCTTGTAATTATGTGATGGGGTGTGGGGTTGGGGGGTGAGGAGAGTTCAAGAATTGAAATTAGTATACCGGTCGTATGATTCATAACTTACGATAAGAATGGCCTCTATTTGAATGAATGGTTGAATGAATGAATGAAAGACTTTCAAGTGTCAGACAGTACTTAGCTTAAAAAAATAAGACTAATTGGAGACACTATTTACACATTTAAATACTCCATTTGTTTGCAGTGTCGCTTAAATGAACCTGTATAGAAGGCTCGGGGTTGAAATTTTTGTAGACATCCTGTTTAGCCTGTTACGAATAGCTGTGCACGTGCGTTATAAATCTTTGTACATTTCTTTGCCGTCCTCTGGAAAACAACGCGAAATGACCAAATTCTGCTTAGTTTGAGGAACGCGAACGACGACGGCTAAATCTTTCGTATTTCCATTTGGAATTCAACGCTGTCATTGTATATTTAGCCTGAGCAGGGTTTTAGAGCCCTAGGCGCATTGAACAGGTCTAGACAGTGGCGAATTTCGCTGGTAATATTTGAATTCATTTTTTACTAGGCGTCGTCCTCGGCGTCGGTGTCGTCGTTGCTTAAGCTCCTTATTAAACTGTAAGGACCGGCATTTGCCTTTTTGTCACCAACATCCGGCCATGTCGATCGAGATGTCGATCGAGTGTTGATCGAGTGTCGATCGAGTGTTGATCGAGTGTTGATTGAGGGTATCGATCGACATTCGACCGTGGATGCCTTTAATACATATGATCCGGCCCGACTTTATCCGGCCTGACTTTATCCGGCCCGACTTTATCCGGTCCGACTGCACCGCTTTTAAGGTGAAAAGTTCTGCAAATTTCTTGTTGACAACATTCTGGAAGGGTGCGTATGTCTGAATTTGCTATTTTCGACCAGGTCCTTGTGTTCATCCGGTCCTCCTTACATCAGTCCGTGTTACTATTACTGCCCGTACCGGCTGTTTTCTTATGATTGCGTCAGTTGGTCATGTGGTGTTACTATAAAAAGGTTCATTATGACAGCATACCTTGAGGTACTTAATCCAATATTTAGTTTTTCCGTGTTATTTATTTGCATAATTTTGAGCAGCTAAAGATGGTAATTAGAATTTTCCCCTAAAGTCTGCTGTACACGGCTTTCGACATGTTGATGTGTCAATGAAAACAACTCCCAATTCCTCTCTTTTTTAGCTTTATAACTAACACTTTCACTAAGTTGGAGAAACTGCGGTAAAGCAAATGAAAATGTACAATTTTGATTTAAAAAAAGAGGCTATAAACTTGGCTTAAACTCGCATTACTTTAAAAAAAAAGTATTGTATATTATAGTCAAAAGCAACGGACGTTTTATTCGCTGTTTGTTGTACATAAGTGGTGCTAAGCTAGCAAAATCAATTTCGGATGAATTATACGTGAATTGAATGTCGTAACATTTTGCAAAACATTTTCTCTCAACGTACAGAAGATAACTAAAGGAGTCCTAAAAGGACCGGACTCGATTAATGGATGGGGATACTCTCTGTACCCTGTACCATTTAAAGATGAGTTATAGCTTCTAAAACATCAACATCATCTAATTTGGTTACCAATATGGTGTATCAAAACTACACTCAGATAATTAACCGAAGGGGTTATTGTGAATGTTAACACCAATTCTTAATCTTTTTGTTGAGTCTGGTAAATTATCGTACGAATAGGGTCCCCTAGCCATGTTTGCACAAGCTTAAATTAAAACTAAGCACAGCTTTGTACGAACTCTAATACTATGTTGTAACACACACTACTATTTTCATTTCATTTTTTTTCGTTTATCATTTCCCACAGATTATGAGTATGCAGAATTGAATATCGGTTTTTTGACCGTCTTGTGATTAGTTGAGCTGAAAGTATGGCTGTGTGGAAAGAAATCAACAACAGGTGTGATTGAACAAAGTTAGACGCGAAAATTGATTTGACTAGTTTCGCCTAATATAGCGATAACACAAACATTCTTTGAAAATTTTCAATACCTTTTCTTTCCGTCCTTTTACAGCTTCAATATTGATACCAATATATTTCCGTTTGTGTCAATAACTCCGCCAACGTCCCCACGCGAAATATATTCGATCGAAGCACTTATTTATCTTGGGTTTTGCAAATCCAAAAATTTTTCATAACTCTGGCAACATTTCTTACTATACTGTAGGCAAAATGGATCGCCTTGACATTTCTTTTTTCAACACACATATGCAGACTGTTACTTTGTCAAGGTAGGCGTAAGGTTCCCAAAACTAGGTGAAGTAAAATAAAGGCCTGACAATTGTGGCCAGACAAATTAAAGGAGGTTCTAAACATGACGTAAGCCTGTGGCAAATTAACTGACTGTCATGTCATATAGCTCTGCTCTGTATACATGCATTACATGTACTCACTGAAAAAAACAAAATGTTGCTTTCACTTCAATTTTTTCTTGGCGTGTAAAAATTGTTACAACTCATGATACTGTTTTTCTTTTCCTAAAAAAAGGAAGGTTTTCGAATTAGTTCTTAGGTCTACAAAATGCTGTACTCTGACTTGAGAAACACTGAACAAAACTTAAATTTACACCTCTACAGCTGCCTCTTTGTTTGGATAATAAGATAGCCTCATAAATTTTCTGACGGTTGATTACTTTTAGATCGGGAGATATTTACTTTCATTCAAGAAAGTTAACAAGAAAAATAAATCAGTTTGTCTAATTCTACTGCTCACTGAGGGTCGGGGAGGGGGGGCGGGGGGGAGGCCCTGACATTTGCGAGTTGTATGTAAATATGCGAGGCGTACTTTTTTTGTACTCTTTTAGTCTGAAATAGCGTTTCGAGTTTTCGGTCAGCTGTGAATTAGGGTATTGAAAACCGCAGATTTTGGTCTAAAATAGGGCAAGGGTTTCAAGTATTGCGCCACAAACCCTTACCAAAAATATCGGCGAGAGCTTCCCTCCCCCCTCCTAGACTAAGAACAGTTCTGGCTTCGTAGAATAGTATTTACAAAGTAGCTATGGTATGTGACCGTTGTTGCGGGTTTCCTTTAAGCGACTCAAAGAACTGTTACGTTGAAAGACAAGAAAGCAGTAGGACTACTAGATGCTGGAGATTTTGAGAAATGCCTCTATTTCTTCTATGGGTTCGTGAGCCAGCAATCACCACTGTTTACAGCATAAAATAACACATTTTTAACATGTAACAGACGGATATAAAGAATCTCTTGTAAGAAATGAACGACAGATCAGGCTAGTTTGAAGAAGTTAAATTACTGACAAACAGCACGAAGCGCCAGGTGTAAACTTAAGGATTCAAATTCTTTACGGGAGGGTTTTAAACACACGTTGCAGTGCCTACCTTCTTATAGTTTCCAACGGTGTGTCTCGAGAGACAATGGTGTTACCATGGGTTTCTCAATTTGAAATGATGTTGCAAGATTGCAGCGCCCCGCTCATGAGTGAATAAATGCACAAACCTTCCAGGGAAAATTATACGGAGAGACTGTGTGGTGCAAACTGTATTGAATTATTCAAATGATCGCTGCAGCGACTGGGGTCACTCAAAAGATGTTGTAGCTGGGATTAATTGCAGCGTCCATGAATCAATCAATAAATACACAAATCTTCCAAGGAAGCCTATTTGGAAAGACAGCATGACGGGTAATTACCGTATGGACCATTTGTTGGGTCGACATTTGACGTTTGGTGTAATCGTCGCACTTTGTAACATCTGTCACACTTTAATTGTAATACCTGTCACATTTTGTAATAAAACTGTGGAGCTTTGTAATAACACTTGGCGCACTTTGTAATAAAACAAGCTGTCGTACTTTCTAAAAACAAGTTGTCGCACTTTGTAATTATCGTTCAAATCTCTTTTGAATACGATGTTTAGTGGAAAATGCATCTCCCAGTGATATTTATTAAAATACTTCTTCCAGTGATATATCTCCCTTGATATTTTCCTTTGCATACTAAACTCAGGGAACGAAAAAGAATTTTTCGCCCCCTGAGTTGAACAATCAGAATGCAGTTTCTCTTGAATACGATGTTTGGTGGCAGAAAGATCTTATCATCACGACTAAGGACAATTAAAAATCGGTTTTATTTAGCCGTCCTTTGGCTAGGTTCAAGTCGAGTTTATTTTGTAAATGACCATATTGCATGTTCCATTTGTAAAAGAAAAAAATATTTGTTATGGGGTTTTAAGATCTTAAATGAAGATTCGAATTTTAAATTTACTGGAATCTCCTGCAGGTTGACGGGCGGGGTGTCTATTCCAGAGAGGCGAGATGTCTTAACGATATCTTGCTTTAAATTCGTTCTTTTTTTAAAAAAGGAAAGCAACTTGCAGGAACATACTCTATAAAAGAGTAGAGGGTACACCTTGCTGGTATTGAAAACAGCTGCGCAAGATGGTACGATCCAGAAATAATTCTCCCATGCCTTGACCAACATTTGCGTCTTTTTAGAAGATACCATAAACTATATTTGAATAGAATAATCGTAAAAGGGTATCGTATTATAATTCAAAACATAAGTTTGAACAGTGACAACAAAATGAAGCAAAACGTAAAAGTGTGAGAATTATAAGTATAGTTTTAGATTTACATGGTGTACATTAATTGCTGTTGTCATTATGATCACAATTAGCATTTTTCTACTTACTATAAATTCAACTTCCAACGCTTTGTACATCAATTAGCTGAAGATTACAGTAGGTTTTGTCGAGACATGTTTTTCAAGCTTAAACGCTTTGTCGTTTTCTTTAAATACTTCATAGTATTTTGCACTCTTTGTTTGGCACTACTTTCGGACATTTACTAGTGATAGCATTGTAAAACTGATATAGAAATCCTCAACAGGAATACTGAAGATTTTACGTGGTAGCCGGCAAAATTAGCATGAAACGACAGTACAATTTTAGTGTGACGCGGTTCTTAGTGGAGAAAGTAGTTTGTAGATAGATAAAACTCAGGTTCCTTGAGAAAATCTACGTCTTTTTCAACACAAACGCAATCCGTAGATTACCGATACAAGCAGTTTTTTTCGAAGTTAAGCAGTCTGCGCTTCTTTCACGTATCTTATGTCACGCATAGCGATCGCATCTTCAAATTAGACATACGGCTGCACACTGCCTACAAAATTATATTCACTGTTTTGGGATACTCCTTGAATGAGCTATATGAACGACCAATGTCAAGAAACTGACACTCTAAAATCTCTGCATGTATTTATATTAATTTATACATAGCAACAACTGAGTGGTTTAAAATTCTTTGGAATGTTCTAGAGATTGTAGCAATGAAAACAGGACAACTTTAGTGATAACCCGACAAAAATGAATCTGATTCTCAGGCTATATCTAGTTTGGTCCTTTATAAATCTAAGCCCAGCATCACAAGCATTACATGATATAAATGGCTTCCGAAAAAAAAAAAAAACATGCAAAAAAATAAATTACCGCTCTGGTGGAATCGAACTAGATCCAGCTAGCTTCTCTCTCGTGCGCGGCTTAATTTCCTTTTTCGATTCCAAATTTCCTAATTAATATTCTAAATGAGAAGCAAGGGATCAGCGTGCACTTCAGGCTTAATATTGTTTTAGTCTACTGTCTAGTTTACCCCTGAGCTCACACTCTTTGTTTCGTCAAGTCTGGTACACTTCTCAGGTAGCCTTTAAAAACGCAGCTTTATTTCTACGGTTAGGCCTATCGTCCACACCAATCCGTCACGAAAACGGAGCTTTTCGAAAACGCTCTTCAAACGGGAGGGATTTGACAACGCCGGCTTTTCGTTTTTGAGTGGACAGGAAACACTTTGAAAAGGGAGCTTTTCGAAATGGCGTCACGATAATCATGTGAATTCCCTGATTAAGTTTTCCTCAAACACAAATCCTTAATGACCGCGATTGTTGCGTTTTTAAATTCCTCCGGCGTAGTGTGGACGGAAAAACATTTGATGCGTTTTCAAAGTGAAACCTCCGTTTTTAAATTCTTCCGACCTGAGTGTGAACGAGGCCTTAGTTTAAGTTCAACTTAGCGGAAAACGCGATTCACGTGTAGAAAAAACATGTATATTCAATAACCCACTCTTTTAATTTTTCTTGAAGATTGCTGCTCATCAAAGCTGAATTTTAATTAGGATAGTTTCCCATCTAGAAAGGGCGAAAATACACGAGTTTGAAGTTTAAAAGTCTGGAAAGTTAACTTGTCCAATTACAATTTACTTTGCTTTTTGTTATAATTTAAGATTCACTCTTTAACCTTAAGAATCTGTTGTTTTATCGTGAGAAAAAGTCTTCTGAATACCTAAGCTTCGAAATGACCATTTTAGATGGTGTAACTCACCAAATTCGTTCCCCATTTTTCCCTGTTGTGGCGCTTTTGTCGATTAATCACGCTCAGGCCCCCATACGACCTTACTCTTTAAGCGTGAGTGGCGCGCCACTCTGTCTGATGCGAGTGAACCAAATGCCCGTAGGCTAGCCCTCCCCTGGTTAACCAGCCGAAGGTGCTAAAGAGCTGAAATTTTCTTAGCACAGCTGCCCTGCACATCAGAGAATGGTGAAATAGAACTGACGACCCACGCGCAGCTGATTAAGTATCCTAGTCGTTGAACAAAGAAGAATTGAAACACAGATCATTTTTTCTATACAATGAAAAGTATCATGGCAAAAACAAAAAGAAAAAAAAAATATTAAAAAACAGGAATTAAAAAAAAAAAGACCCAGCTTAACCCCGAGAATAATTTACAATGAAAATGAACGCACGAAAACCTTTCATCATTTTCACTGGGGTTGTTAATTGACATGACATGAAATATAAATATGAATTGAAAAACCTTGTTTTTCCTTTGAAGAATGGGCTACCTTCTCTCTTCGGCGTTTCCTGAAGTGACGTCGTGGTATTCTGGACCTGTTAGCTGTCCACAAGCGACCCGATTATTTGGCGATGTAGCTTGTGAGTGTAAATCTTCCACCTCGAAAACAGTCTCAGCTAGCTACGTGACCGCACATTTATTCCTACCAAAAAACATTAGTTTGTCGCTGTCATTTATTGCATGACCAAGACAGTCTAGAGGGTCTATAACTAACATCAGCCAATCAGAATGATGTATTACCACTCTAATATTTTCTGGGTGTAAGACAGGCTCACGTGCCTGTCTGCATTTGGGCTCCAGTCTTTGCTTTTATTTGCCTGCTTAAAATAACACAGTTAAATTAAATGTATGGACAGCTTAGGTTCGTGCATGAAAACATAAAGAGGCTCTGTGGTTGTTGCTGTTTTTTCTTGGCAGTAGCAATGCACACCGTGATGATGACAAGATTCGATATGAGAGCGAATGTTAGCTTTGTGTACTAGACAGTGGGAGAGGTAACGGTTACAAATCCCCCTTTCTGTTCCTGTTTTTTTTTCATCATTCGCCAGCTGCTCAGTTCACTAAAACATTCCGCGTTAAAGTAGCAAGTGCCTGCTCAACTTTTTGTCGCCAATGAGCCTTTTTCCTCTGTTTCAAAACGAGTCTTTGTGCGAAAGCATCCATATGAAAGTGTGTTCCACCCACACATTCATTTTCATGCAAATCAAACTAAATTTATTTTGATATGAAAAGTTTTGCACTAGGACTCGTTTTAAAACAGAGGCACAAGGTAATTCAGAAATGGCATATTTTTTCTCAAGAACATGATTAGACCTCGACCAGTAAATGGCTCAGTAGATAATTTTGTAGTCGTTTCACATCTATTTCTTTTTGCTAATCTTGGTCGATGTTGGAATTACTTAACCGAATGCTACCTAATATTACAAGTGAATATATATTTGAACTGCGGAGAAAGATATGAAGACATGATTGATCATCGAAGTTATGCACAGAACTTAAGTAATTGTGAAGTTAAAGCCTGAAAAAATTCAGGCCTGAACGAGATTCGAACCCATGACCTCTGCGATACCGGTGCAGTGCTCTACCAACTGAGCTATCAAGCCATCTGGGAGCTGGTCACCTACCCGTACCCGTAGATGGTGAAGAATTCAAGTGAATATATGAAAGTTCATGTATTTGAACTGCGGAGAAAGATATGAAGACATGATTGATCATCGCAGTTATATGCACAGAACTCAAGTAATTGTGAAATTAAAGCCTGAAAACAATTCAGGCCTAAACGGGATTCGAACCCGTGACCTCTGCGAGATTGTTCAGTTGGTATAGCACTGCACCGGTGATGATTCCTAACAAAGCGACGTCTATCGATAAACCTGGTTGGCAAAAGATTTTCTGTGTTTCTCTGTTATTGTATCGAATGTAAGCGAAAGGCCACGCATTGTCGGTATTACTGGTTTGCTGCCATCCATTTCCACTGATCTGGCTGCATTTCCAAGAACTAACTGTGACTATTCCAATGCTTAACACGCCAAGAAATGCCCCCACCCTCCTGCTAAGTTCTAAACCGGTGATTTTTGTTTCGCTAAGGAATGAACTGAACCACCTGCCAAGCGCCAAAAGTCGCCATTGAGGCTAACGAGAAGTCCGTACGCGAAAACTGTGAGGTTATATATTGTAACCAGTTAAAATGTCAACAAATCTGTAATGAATAGATCAAATAAATAACTGATTTTTTCGTAATCTTGGCCATGGAAACTAAATGTGAATTTTTTCCTGAAACCTCTCTCAAAGATTTAATTCTATTTTGCCTGAAAAATGTGAAATTGTAAAGTAGGGTCAAAATGGCGTTGATTTTGAGAAAAACGTCATTATAACAGAAACATGTGTGTAAACGTTTCTGGCCGAGCTTTCCTAAGCAGCAGAATGCACGGTCTCAGAATCCAAGGGAGAAGAAATAATTCATCACCGGATAAAACTCAGTGTGTGCCTTGGCCTCTTTTACTTGTCAAGCAACGCCCTTATCGATCTACCCATAAACAATTCTTAGTATGTTCCCGGTTTGGGAGATTCTAACGAAGAAAAAAAAAACAAAAAAACAAATTACAAACCTCGTGGCAATAGTCGCGAATGGATAAATAAGTGAGACTGAAGTTTGACATTAAAATTGAAAATAGAGCAACACCAGGGAGGAAATAAATCTAATTCTCAGGTCAGTTCAGCCTTCTTCTTTGCTTGTTTAAAAAACAAGCAAAGACAAAAACATCTGTTTGATATGAACAGGTATCAGAATGATCAATAACGACTAGCATGCAAGTGGTTGTATAAATAACATTTTGCGAAATGTTCGCAGCAAGATGTTCTTGTGATTAAGCAAGAGGGAATCACTTGTGCCTGTAAAGCACAAGCCACTGAAATTCAACCAAATTATAACTTTGATATGACTCATGGATGCACCAAGCAACAGAACTGAGGTTTAAGTGATTTTTGTCAGTGGATTACCAGCAATCTTGTTGTGAGAGTCTTAGCATGCGGCGTTGCATTTAAGTGAAGCAATTGTTTTAAAAGAAATCAATATTTCAAGCAAAGCATAAGAGAAATCTCATTGAAATTTATCTCCTTTGCAATCTTATCTTGAAGAGTTCACAGTAATCAGACAATTTGACCCCAGAATCTACTTTCTAGAACTTTTCTACAACTGAACTCACCATTAAGTTTCCTTCTTGTATACCCGGTGCACCTCGGGCTTTGGGAACATAGTTTTCAGCGTTTCAAGGGAACGTTGGGTTACACAAAATCGAAGGTCATCGTACAAATGTATTCCCGGTTACAATTTGCAATTAACAGCTGATCTGATAGGACATTCAAAACTTACCATAGCTTAAGTCTTATTGGTTACATATTTTCTCTTCGTAAAAGCCCATTTTTAACTTTATACAACTTATTGCCATAGTAATTCTGATTTTAATTTTCGGGTAATTTTTCATTTGCTCTCGGCGTGAAATAACATGTGATTTGGAGATAGATAAAACTTAATGAAAAAGTTATCACCAGGCCCGAGCATTTGTCAAGATTTCTGATATGATAATAATATTGATGCAGCGCTTCCCAGCTAGAAACAGCGATCTTAAAAATCTTCTCATGATTGTCTGTTCCGATTGTCTAATTGAGTGATAATTTATCCCTTTTACTAAACAGACAATCGTAGACTCGGTACAGTCTCTCTTTTTTTTATGAAAATGCATTTTATAAGAATATCGAGGCTGTAATTTGCGAAATTTTAAGAATACTTAAGGATAAACCCGAGGCTGAGATTTTGATCTGAAAAGAAAATAATTGTGTGTAGAGAATTTGTAACCACAATACAGTTATATGTTTTTAACTAAGCCATATAAATTCTTCCTTTCTCTAAACGGCAAAACTAGCCAAAATGCAAAAAAAAAGAAACAACAAAAAACAAAAAACAAAAACAAAAAAAAAGCACTTGCGCATGTTCGATGCTAATAACATTTGTGCAAGAAGTTATATGTGTCATATCAGGCTTTAATGTCTGCAGGCTGGCTCCAGAATTGAAGCAATACCATCCAGACACCAAATAAGTTCGAAAACAGAAATACACGCTTTAATCTTAGAATATTCACAATAATATTTTCAGCCTAAACATTTCTATATTTGTATTAATCTTCGTAATTAAGGTGCAGGGAAAGCCCTTGTATCTGCTCACATGATGCATACCTTAGATGGAATGAAAATGGGTGTTTTGACATCGGCATGCAAAAGAACGTATTAAACAATTTTACTGTGTTAATTATATTCTCGTTATTTTGCAAAACTGACTCTGAAAAACTCCAAAAGCAGTTAAGAGATCCGCTTTTTAATTTCAAGGCGATTTTATGTGCAGTCCCCATATAGGAACGGTTGATTCTGTCACGTGGTTAAACAATGTTCTTTGCTGAAAATCATTTCGCTCAATATTGACTTCACTCAGTTGCTCGGCTTTACCTGATGAAAACTTAAAGCGTTTTCTTAAGTCAACACTAAAATGTTTTTCTTGGCCGCCGGCTTTCAAAACATTTATTTCTGGAATAGAGTTTAATAACTAATACGCTTTGCTCGGTAAAAAGTCGCATGCATGCCTGTTTCAGCTATAAGGAAGACAGCAGGTTAAGAAAGTTTGTTTAACTTTTTCTGAGCACCCTGCTGCGTACTATTTCCAAGGTAAAATTTATGGTTTGGTGAAACTTATCTTTTGTTTCCTAAACCCAGCGTCAGTCTAGAAGTTAGCCTTCTTTTGGAAAGAAAATATATTTATTTATGTCATTTTAACTCCAACCACTTGGTGATGATCCCTATTGTCATGTGTCTGCTGTCCAACAGATCGAAGCTGAGGTTCTTCATATCTAATATTAACGTATGTAGCACTGGTGGTATCATATCAGTGAAATTATATCTTTTATAAAAAAGCACCAGAAAACCCTAAGGAAGTATCTTGATTTAAATTACCTCAGTGTCTATCCATTGATAAACTCGCCGAAATGTGATTGCAATTAACGACCAAGTTCTCAGAATGGCAAAAAAGTTCAACTTTTTTCTCATTTGTTCCCCGTTTTTGTATATTAAAAATGCTGTTATATTTCATTTCAAATTAAACTGGCTCACAGGAAATTGAATTTGTAGATTACTTAGCGCGGCTGATTATAACCAACACGTACGAATCGATTGTGGCAGATGGTCAAAATACAAAGAGTTTGTGACAGGTAGCGTTTGCTTTCAGCAGTAAACACGTTACTTATTTCATGGATGTGCCATATCAAGTTTTATCAATTATCCTCAAAATACTTAATTCTACGCTTATTAATCATTTAACGCCGGTAAGAAATATCTTTGAGAATATGTTCAGTAGTCTTGGAGCTACAAATTTTCTAAACAACCCGTTATATATTTTTCTTTTTTGAACATTTTTTCAACTAATCCTTTAGATGCTGTGACTTTTAGCTCATTTCAGTAAACTGTAGATGCTTTTTCATTATTTCTCTTAAACTAAGCGCGCCATAAAACCCTCAGTTACGTCCTCAAGTCATCCTTACTGATTATAAATAGCAGCCATAATGAATGAATAACGTGAGAGAAGGCGGAATTACTTCAGATCGCGTGCCAAAAATGCTGAATTGTGCAAAAAATAGTGTTGGTTAATATCGGCGCGAAAAAAACCGACAGGTAATAAAAACGGATTTGGTAACCATGTTTATCAATGAAAAGGAAGAAACGTTATATTGGATGTAGCAGTGCTCGAGCATCATTGTAATTATTAACCTTTCAGCTGGTGCGGCCTTCCTTTATACATGCAAACGAATGTATTCGTCGGCTTTTCACCTTTCCAACTAGAATGCTTAAGAATGGTCATTTCTTGGTAAGGAACGTATTGCCGAGTTGTAGGTTAGAGTTCCACGGCGTTAACTCGAAAATTCTTGTTATCGTGACCTTAGCTTGAGTCAATAATTACATAGTCATCACTTAGTCAAAAAACATGAACTCGAATTAATGGAGAGGGTGATAAATGTGTTAAGCTAATTTTCTTGCAGCATCATTTTAAGAAAGAAGGCGAATAAGTTTAAGAATAAAATAGAAAAGGTACCATTTTTTAGAATGTTATTGTCATCTCACGAATCTTCTATATCAGCAATTCAGTGGTATATTCAGTTTTGTTTTCCGTGGTAATAATTCGATATTCCTCTCTTCCTGTTTGAAATATTTGATCAGTACATGTATGTTGTTTTGTAAACATATTTGATAGACCAGTTGTGAAGACAACACTATAATTTCCCTAATAAGGCGTGCCCTAGCTGTCAATATTATAAGTAATAAGCCATCATTTATGTTGCTCATATAACCTTCATTTCGCTTATCCCATCACCTTAAGGGAAAGCCTGATTTCCAGGCGATCACTAGTTACCCCTATTGAAGACAACTACCGGAATCATCTGTGACTTATAGAGAGATTCGACCAGTACGCACAGTGAGTTCAAGGTCATGGTTTGTAATCGGTATTATTATCCATCCTTAACCATCCTTGTTCCTTAATGGTCTATTATTATCTCTTTGGTATTTTTATATCTTAGTAAACTATGGATTTTCAGGATTCCTTAAATTTAAAGGTAAGTCGTAACTCAAAATGCCGTGACTGACTGAGCTCCTTTATGTTACATTTGCATTCCAGGACAACTTTTTTACAAGTTGATAAGCTGACGAACAGAAACACATAATCCCAGTTTCACGAGTCTTCTGATATCAAGCTATTCAGTATTATTACTTGTGAGATATTTCAAAATTCATTAACGGGTTTAGTTTCACGCGGAAGTAAAATGATGTTTGTTTCTTTCTGTTTGTAAATGAAATATTTGATCAATACATGTATTTTGTATGTACTGATGAACATTAGTATTTCAGAAGAGCTATTTAAAGGTTGAGATACTGACGGACAGAAACACATAATCAAGGTTTCACGAACCTTCTGATATCAAGCGATTCAATGGTATTATTTGTGAGATATTTCAAAATTCCTTAACAAGTTTAGTCTTACGCAGTGATAATTCGATATTTCTCTCTTCCTGTTTGAAATATTTGATCAATGCATGCCATTTTGTATGTATTTTGTATCTTAGATGAGCTATTTACGAGTGATGTACTGACAGACAGACACATACGATCCAACTTAGTTTCAGGCAGTGACATCAACACACCCGGGAACAGAAACCAGAATGATGCGAGTTTTCACCTTTATCCTGTGGCTGTGTACACGCACAACCCAAACAAATACAAAAGGTAAACGACGTTATACCTAACGAAGCGGTGATGAGATAAACACATATTATGTGACTGTTTCAATATACAGAATGACAAAACTACGCCATGTTCCCAATATTGTTAAAATTACATTAATAAGGGAAACTTACATTAACATCTCAATACAGAACCGCTTCCTCGTCCATGATTCTCGGCGAAGCAATTCTCACTGTACAATTCGATTTCTGTTCAGTAGCTTACCAATTCATGTCACCTAGTCAGATTTGAGTTGTGAGTGAGTTTTGACAGTTTTTTAGAAGTCAGTCTGAGATACAGCTTTGGACTTAACTGCTTGAGAAATGCATGTACACCGGAACTTGAACATCTTGTGGATCTTGCACTCAGATTTGGGCTGGAAATCATCAGAAAAATGCATCCTTCAATATTTTACCTTTAAGATGTTTTTGGTTTGTTACTTTTTTCATTTTGTCATTATTATCATTTTATGCAGATTTTGTTGGGGTTTTAGCCGGTATGAAAGACCTCACCGTTTTCGCAGACGGCCGTCTTGTTGGCCACAACAATGGCATCTGGGACGTCGCGAGGTTGATTTCCTTTTCTAGCGAAACGAAAATCATTGCCGTCTCCGTTTACAACGAACCAGAATATTTGACTGGATTCCTCGGAGTGTTCAGTAACGGAGTGGTCACGGATAGAAGCTGGAAATGCATAAACACCAACAGCCCAGGAAAGGGATGGGAGCAAACCAATTTCAATGACGATGCATGGCCGCACGCCTACATGAGTTACAATAACAGCGTAAGAAGAGCGTATGGAATCCCATCAAGTATTTACTGGATTAATCCGGTAATTGATAATGCGATCAGATTTTTCTGTAGACGTCGCTTTAGTAAGGAGGAAAGAAATAGCACCAACAGTAAGTATCAATGAAAATCTTTGAACTTTTTCGATTGCGTTTGTTTCTGCATCGTGCTACTCGCAAATTAAGCGCGTGATTTATCTTTATAAAATTAGGTCTAGTCCAATTCACTAACGTCGCTCTCAATTTTTTAACAACGATTTCCATTAATTCTGAAAAAGGTTCACTTTCAAACGAAATTTTTCTCAGCTCTTTCCTTAGTTTTTCTGTCTGCTCTTGGCCTCATTCACTTTTTTGTTACATTGGTTTCGTTTCTACGGCTGGAAAAGGAAAGTGAAGCAACGGAGAATCACATGTACTTGATATTTTGATAGTATTTGTGCGCTTCAAGCGGAAATGCGTTGACGATTTCCTCTGACGCGCCGAGACTGAGATCTCTTAATAACTGAAGAAGCATTGTTCAGTAAGAATTGAGCTGCAAGCGTCGCAGTGGATGACTTTGCTCTCGCGACTAGAATTTAAGTCAAACTGATTTTACGGCTCACGTTTTCTAGAAGTAATTTACACACAACTCTCTTGGTTATTAGTTTAATATTCGATGAGGCGTCTTGAAACTATATTGCGCCATGATTTTAATGTACTCGCCAATAAACAAGCAACAGCCCTCCTTTAGCGCGAAAATATGCTCAGATATTTGCCCGCAGACTTTATCTCCTGTTCCGAGAGGCAAACAATTTACGCTCTCGGAAAACTGCGAAACGTGACGCGTCTAAATCAATAGTTGATGGATTATAATTTCTGTTATTGACGCGTGGATTGCGTCAGTCCCACAGTCGCTCCCAACTGATTGATCTACACGAGACACATGACCGAATATACTTTTTTTTGTATGGTTGAGTGATGCAAACATGAAATAAGTGGCGGGAAAAGGCTTAAGTTTCGTAGTCGTCTCAGGTGAAATGCCTCCTGGCCTTGCGGCGTGCTAGATAATTTTGTGTTTTTAAAGAAAACTAGAAACTATATGCTCTGTACCCTTTCCAGGTGGTCAAAGATGTGCAAGCAATTTTATTAACAATGTAAACGCTGTTATTATTCAACGTGAAAATTGATCACTTTATAACCAATTGTACATACATTTTTACTTTGTTATTTTGTTTTCTTGGCGCACCTGGAAACTAGCTGGTGCGTCCTATAGACTCTGCTTATCAAGTCTATGGGACGCGCCGTTACCATAGCTAAGTGCGTTGTCCAAGTAAAATAAACTGTCTATGTTTATGTCTATGTCTATGTGACTGTAAACAATTCTTTCAATAGCTTTGATATCCATCTATGGCTCTGATCGAAACAACACTATCAGGCTGTATCTCGATGGAATTTTTACAGCAGAAACAGAACACAGCTTGACGGTTCTCAAAAAAGACCAGCACAAACTTCAAGCGGTACAGGTTGAAGACGGTTCCGCAAAAGATGTTTTCTTTCTGGCGTCGTCCAGTAATGGTATTAAAACCGACGAACATTGGAGATGTACAAACGTTTTCGACGACGGCTGGTTTCTTCCTAATTACACCGATATCTCGTGGCCAAAATCCTTTGTTCTTGACAACAATACTCGTGCTTACTTTATAGCACCAGACGCTAAGTGGATCGGATATGAACGTGAAAGTAATAGGATCTACTGCCGACGAAACCTAACTACGGGTAAGGAGATTTTCTTTCTCAACATCTCAATTGTCCAAAGTCCTTGTCCATGATTGGCTGTTAAGGAGCGTTCCGTCGGTCCATCTACAGGTATTTCCCATCCCTTGAAACTGTGGAAAGTGTAAAATTAAGTATAGATAAATGTGACCTTATGACAAGATCAGTATAAAATTTAACGCATAGTACTATGTATATCCTGTTTTGGGGATCGAGCCATGTTTGGGGATTTCAATACCCTGTTCACTACAGAAAATCGTGAAAATGATCTGAACCGTTGTTATTAAGCACCGTAATGACGGGCCCCAAGAGAAAGAGTGAGTTTTGTTTCCCAGAGACCCACAAGGTCAAGAGGAAACAAAACTCACTGTTTCGTTCGGGGCCAGTCATCAAGTGTTCTGTTATATACCTCCCTCGACCTCAAAACTAGAAAAAAAACAACAACAAAACAAAATGCTTGACGCCGACGGGCACACAAATTTTCCGCCTTTTGAAGGAGCACGACCTGATCACGTGCGAGTCGAAAGTTTAAGTTCTTGTTTCCCTGGGAAGTTAGTGAGTTTATGGTTCTTTGACCTAGAATCTGTTTTCCAAACTAAGCAAGCTACATCATGTGCACACCTTGAAACAACCGTGTATTCTTTGTTAGCAACTGGGTCAAGAAACCCGGAATCTTCACCAAGGGTAGTTTATTCTACCAACTCGATTGCATCGACGACAGTGATAATCAGGCCTTCACCAGCAACTTCTACCGCGATTGCAACCAAAACACAAAGTGTTTCAAATCCTTCAAGAGTTCCAGGTAATGGACGCCAGGATGCCAGCTGCATGGAAACAAACAGGCTGTCTACATTAGAGATGGTGTTGATGGCTGTTTGTGGTGGTTTGACGGCTGTGGTTATTGGGCTAGCTGCTCGTCTTTGTATTCTGAGGAAACGAAGAAGAACGAGGTTTGTATCGTTTTTTTTTTTCAGTTACTTTTTTAAATGTATTCTTTCTTCATAAACCTGGCTTACTCGTGCATGGGTGACTAAGCAATGAAACTGGCGTTACGTTTTTTTGTCCACGCCAAGATCGATTTCTCAGTATGGATTTATATCTTACTGGACCACGAAATTTCTTTCCCAACTCTCCGGTCTGCTTGTCATGTTACATGTAACAGTATGTTTAAACTGAAAAAAATGTGCTGTATTTGATTCAATTCATCAAGTCTTGAAGCTTTTGATCACCAATTACCTTCGTACGAGCAATTAAAGACATTAAACTTTTTCGCGGAACAATTCTTCTCAAATCAGATACAAGATCAAGAATATTTTAAACAGAAGAGACTCTTTCCGGTCTGAAAAGATAAGCCCAACAAAAAAAACTGTATATCCATGTTAGCAACACGTTAATCCAGTCTTTCAGGCTGTTAATCTGTGAGGTCAGTCCGAAAAAACGAGTGCCTGGTTATTGAAAAACTCACTCGAACCCTAAACTCCTTACGTGATAATTTTGACAGGTTAGCCTCCCATGTGAGTGGTTTTGGATTACCTGCGTCTGTTTTTAAGATTTCATCCAATCAGATCAGAGCTAGCATTTATATCTTGAAAACTAATGTTGCAGGGAATATACACTCAACGAGGTTAACAGCAAAAAAGAGACGAATGAGGGATGGGAAATGAAGCGCAATGACGTCACTATATGCGAAGAGTTCGGTCACTGTGACTTTGGCAAAGTGTACATAGGAGTCATGAAAACCCGTTTGTGTATAGCACACGGACCATCGACCCAGGAAACCATCGAGACGAGAAAAAAATCGACAAGAATTGTAGTTGTGAAGATGCTACAAGGTAATGTTAAAACCGGATTGCTAAGTGGACTTTACCTTAAGTGAGGGTCTCAATGAGGTTAACTGTTAGCCATAAAATGGGACGAAATTTAATCGTTAGGCGTAAAATTATGAAAATTTTAACTGTTGACCGTATAAAATGTTAAGCGTAAAAAAGCTTGTTTTTGTCTTTAAAAAGATTAATTCCATATTACGCAAAGGTTAGCTCATGTTAATCATCATTCACTGGAAAATTCACAGGTTTGCTCATAGAGCACTTTGATTATAAACTGCTCTTACGTTTCAGACAATGCCACTCCGGATCAGAAGAACGACTTTATAGAAGAGATTACCCTGATGAAAGCTGTTGGTTCACACAAGAACATCGTGAGTTTGATTGGCTGTTGTACCAAGTCCGCACCAAATTTCCTCATCGTGGAGTTTGCAGCAAAAGGAAATTTGCTTTCTTTTCTAAGAGAACGAAGAACAAAGGTAAAGAGGTCAAGCATGCACTTAGTTCGCAAAAGCGGTCTTGAAATTTGATCGAGTCCGGGCTTCTTTTGATGTAGAGGAAAGAAAGAAAGACCTAATTAAAGTGTCAATAGTATTTAGCTTAAAAACTAGAGTACTTATCTACTTCATTCTTCCAATGCTAAATAAATTGTTATATTTAACTTATTACGTAAATGATTTCTTCAGCAGTGTGAGCTTGATACCAACGATGTTGGCCAAGTCAACGTCGCTTTCTCGAAAGCTGAGAGCTGCGTTGACATAAGAATTAGCAGCGCTCAGTCCTTGCAGGATGAAGAACATGATCAAGATAAACACGATTCCTTGACTTCTCAGGACGTGATGTCCTTCTGCTGGCAAATCGCACAGGGAATGGTAAGGGACTGAGAAAAGCTTTGCCCTGGGTGGGGGGAGACTCCCATATAGAAATGACGGGGTACCCGTCGTACTTTTTAGGGTTAAAAAAAGGGGTTTTGGTACCGTACCTCTTAGGGTGTTCAGCCTCAAAAGGTACCTTTCAGGGTATTGAGACGAAAAATATATGACAGGAGGTAATGTGTTGCTTTAGAATTGGTACCTCTTAGCGGTGAAAAAAATTTAGAGCCACGTCCACAAAACAGGATCTTGGAACCTCTTAGGGCTTTGTTTGAGAATTTCCACGAGCACCCCCCTCCTTTTTATATGGGAGTTTCCCCGGGAGCTTTGTGCGGTTTCGAAGTCATGGAGGCTTCTTGAAGGAGTAAAACATCATTTGATCTCATTTCCAGTTACATTTCTTATCGAAATACTCATTTCGTCCACCTTGGAAAGTCCCTCATCTGCTTATGTTAACTCAGGGTATCTTGTATTTATTGCTCAAAAGTCTCGCATTTTCAAAGATGACGGCAAGAGAGTCGTCTTTCCCCATTTAGAACCGAGCACGGTAAATCTCCGTGCTGTTTCCACTTTTCCTTTTCTCCCAGTCTTCTTTGAAGATTATAACTGCGCGGTCTCTGCTGGCAACATGCAAGTCTTAATCGCCTTCTCCTACGGTTGTCTAATGATTTTGGAACCTTTATATTATTCAGAGTATTAAGCAGCAGTGATTAATTAACGATATTTCTTGTGTCTAGCAATACTTATCAGCAAAGGGCATTGTCCATCGAGGTCTCGCCGCTCGCAATGTCTTAGTCTGTGACACCAACCTTGCCAAAGTCGCCGATTTTGGTTTGCGGCGAAACAGGGAAAACCAAATTGTAGTGAAATGGACGTCACCTGAAGCCATGAATGATGGTGTTTTTACTGAAAAGAGTGATGTGTAAGTGAATTAACCTTTTATGTAGATAGTGTTACTCCGCCTTTTGACACATGGATAGTAATTCTTCTTTACTGTCACATTGGTCACTCCTCGCCGAGCTATGGATAAGTTATGGGGTGAGTAAATTTTGCCCACGTGATGAAATTGTAAATACATTAGCAAAGAAGGGTAACACCTCGCCGAAGGGTAGGAGGGTGGCAAAATATTCTCGCTAACATCCGTTTACGTTTCGTTAGCAAAAAATAGGGAAAGGAGTGACAAAAATCTGAATACATGACTTCAGATGGTTAAAAATCTGTGGTCCTCAAGTACTCACATCAGGTTATATAGCAAGGATAGGGTGATGAGAATCAGCGAGGTATAATTTCCTGACTTTTCCAGCAGTGAAGCTTGGACATTTTATTGATTTTTTTGTATTCAGTTTTTGCTTTTATATAAGCACGATCGGTTCTTCCTTGAGGACAGAGGAGTCTAGCCGTTTCGAGTTCAGCAAGACAGTAGAGGAAACCCCGGGGGGACTCCCATGTAAAAGGGACGAGGCTGCTCGTCGGAAATTTTAAAAAGAACCCCTAAGAGATACCAAGAGCCTGTTTTTTGAGTTGTTTTTTTCACCGCTGAGAAGTACCAATTTACACATTATCTCCTATCATATATTTTTTCGGCTCAATCACCCTAAAAGGTCTCACAAAAGCTCCCGCTGTGGACCTTTTTTAGGCTGACCACCCTAAGAGGTACTAGCTATACGAAAACCGCTTTTGTTTACCCCTAAAAGTTACGACGAGCACACATGTCCTTTTTATATGGGATCCCCCCCCCCCCCCTGGGGACGAAACCTGCACATGGATATGTTTTCCTCCGCGATAAGTAGTATATTATTAGCAATACTAGCAGGAAATAAAGTGCTCTATCATTAACATAAAACCAACATGACCGGTATAAAAAGAACAAGAAAAGTTTTGGGTTAAATATTGCAAGGTTAATTTAAAGAAATTTTGTAGCTGAGGAAACTCTTTATAAACATTTTGCTTCAAGGTGGTCATACGGAGTCGTTCTCTGGGAGATTGCAACTCTTGGTAAGGGTTTTTTAATCTTTATTTTTCTAGTGCGCTTTGTAAATATATCCCTGACAGATCCGATACCTCCCAGTAGTTTGCAAAATTGGGCGAGTTAAACGAAGAGTATGTAACCCCTTATTGCAGTTTGGTTAGGCAATAACCTCATTCTTTATGGTTTTGAAAATGATTTATGTGTATAACTCAGTTTAATTTGACTATTACTAGACAACAATGACTTGCTTTTCAAAGAAATTAATGTTGCAAAAATTTAGTTTAAGGTAAGAAACTATTTTTCAGGTGGTTTTCCTTACCCCGCCATCAGAAACAGCGACCTTCTGAAACTGCTGGAAAGAGGACATAGAATGGAAAAACCAGAGACATGCTCAGAGGAGTTGTGAGTGGTTGCATTCATGATTATACTTGTAAAAAGCAGAAAGGTCCACAAAAAAGAGGCTAATGGTACATATAACATTCCCATACTTCGTGATCAGGAGCAGAAGCGAAGCTAGCTCGAGATGATTTTGTTATGATACACACATTTCCGCTTTTCAAATGTAAATTATATTCTCCTATCATGCTAACCAGTTTCCGAACTCTCTCAATATGGGAGAAGGTTGTCGTCTAATGTGCTGCAAAATGTATCGTAGACTAAACAGAATGTTTATAAGGAGCTATTTCACATTTGTTCTCTAACACAGCTATCAATTGATGACGCGTTGCTGGGACTACAATCCTGATGCTCGGCCAACCTTTACCGAGCTGTGCCAAGATCTGGGAGACTGGATGCGAGCAGACACTTGTTGTATGGACATAAGCCAGTTGAACGAAGATCAACCCTACTATAACGAATCTACAGTATCAGTATCCAGCAGATTGTCGTACCAAGAGCATGCTTCTGAGCGTCCTTCCTGATTCACACATATCACCCGGATAATCTGACTCGCGATTTTTTTTTTAAAGGAGAATGAATTTTCTGCAATGGAAAAGGAAGTGCGCCTAGGCTGATAATCATATTCTATTTTATTTTACTGCTAGTGTAATAATAAGGGAGGGTTTTAAATAATCGGGGACGATGAACAGTATTTCGTAGAATAACGTAAAAAGCTTTTTATGTCCTTTTCGCTTGGTCCTGCATAACTGACACGTTAGAATAGGAAATAAATAAACGATCTATTCCCTGTCTGCTTTTTTGGTCTATCTCAAATGCCTATATTTGATCCACTTGCACGTGACATATATGTCGATTGCTGGCCTATAGACGCTATTCATAAATGGCTGCCAACATAAAATTCTTTTGTATACATCTAAATTACCGTATTTATTCGATTAAGCGCCCAACCTCGAATAAGTCCCTACCCTGAAAGTCCAAATATTAAATAAGCGCCCTTGGCGCTTAGTCAAATAAATACGGTAGCTCAACTAGCCTCGTTTGAGAGTAAAAGATCTCTTGAATTATTAACTCAAAAACGAGTTAGTTGGGCTAATTTTAATACTTACAAAAGAATTTTTAATTGGCGGCCATTTATGAATAGGGTCTATAACAAACTGCAAATGTGCTCAGAAACTTCCGTCATGTTCCATTGTTCACCGTGGCACGTTCGACTGTTTAACCGACTCTGAGCTAAGATTCTCAGTTCGTTTAAATTGAAAAGGATATTGCCAAGCAGTGTATGCAAGGTAGCAGCCGGCAGTGTATGCACGCTTTGACCTTTAACTAAAGAAATAAATTCAACCAAGCTCAAACGGCGCGTCATCACTTTTCATAAACCTGCCAAGGTCAGCTGATGCTACTCTTCTCACGGACTCCCAAAAACAAAAGTGCACAAAAATTGCACTGACGCCTTGATATTTAAAATGACATCAAAAAGAACAATTCACGTCAGTCATTCTTAAAGCGTGTCACCAGTTTTCATAAACCTGTCAAGCACAAAGTTCCTTTTGCTTTTCTCGATGACCCCCGTTAAAGAATCTTGGCGTGAAACGTGCACTGTTGCCTCGACATTTCGTTAGATCAAATAAATAAGAAATCATTTCTAACTGCGACATCATGTAAATGAACCTGCCAAGTGACTCCCACAAATTTGTTCTTATGTCAGCTCTAAAAATAGCACTCGCTACACTTACCTACTACTAAAATACTCAGTATACGGAGAAAGAAGACTTAGATCCTGTAAATTTCGTATTTAATGGTGCCTTGGAGGTCGCAAACGCAGCTGACGCAGTTGAAAACGGAAACCAACCGGTACGTACGTCCGGTGCACCTGAAATTTGAATAAATCAACCAAGATTCAGCAGGCAAGAAAAACTGTCCTGTCCAGACTTCAAATATTTGTTAACATGAGAGGCATTGTAGTCAGGAACCTTTTCTCACTGAAGACGGCATTAAATATTCACGAAAATGAATTTCTAAGTCTAACAAACCATATCGGGTCGTAAAAAGTCAGTCGATCAAGAGATGGTTTGCACGATTTTTACTTGGCAGATTGTATAATATACAATATTTTCCCGTGACAGGTTTGTGTGTTTACTAAAGCTTATATACATACCTTTATAAACCTGTTTCTTGTGGCTTGTCTCTTACGTACCTTATCGAAATCATATTGAATACTGTCTAACGTACAGGATAAGTCAGAAAATGATATACTGGTTGAAAACAATATTTTTATTCTAAACTTTAAACATCAGGAACGTGAAGGCATGATTGATCATCGCAGTTATATGGTCAACTTAAGCATTTGTGGAAAAACACCTGCCTGAAAAACCCTTTTTTTTCTTCTTACGGGTATATAATACGAACTCACAAAGTAACCAGGGGCTCGTTTCTCGAAAGCCCCCGAAACTTTTCGGGCCCGAAAATCCATTTTTAGTTAATCGGTATTTAAAGACAAAGAGGTGCATACACCTGAAACGTCTTGTACGGAACGGAACCTCTGTTTATATTCAGAATATGTAAATAAAACAGCTCTGTAATCATAAGGTTTGAGATTTTGCTACGGCTTGCCGGGTGCGAAAACCTTTCGGGACCTTCGGTTGGCTTGATAGCTCAGTTGGTAGAGCACCCGGGGTAGAGCACTGCACCGGTATCGTAGAGGTCATGGGTTCGAATCCCGTAAAAGCTTGAATTTTTTTTTCAGGCTTTAATTTCACAGCTGCTTAAGCTGCGAAGATCAATCATATCTTCATATCTTTCTAAGCAGTTGAAATATATGATCTTTCATATATTCACTTGTACATCAGAAACGTGGTTGATTAAGAGTTACTAAGCAAACACAAGTTTAATTTTTGACTTCACCTACAATGTTCTCAACATTGAATTTTTGTTCTTTCATTAAAACAAAAAAAGTAAAATTTTAGTTTTTGAATATAGTATGTTGCAGAAACGAAAACAGTTTGTGACGTCCCTGAAGTCATTCGCACAGACTTTTTCTACAAAACCTGTAAATTGCGCTGAAGAATCGTAAATCAGTCTTGTGTCAAATTTATCTCTGACCTATTTAATAAACTTCTTCGACTCAGAAAGAAAATTAACATTTGAACATTAAGTTAAGTTAACGTGCAACCGTAACAGAATTAAAGTGTTTAACTTATTTGTCAAAAAAAAAAAAAAAAAAAAAATAAAGCGAGTGCTTGTTTAAGTTTAAGTGAATTGCACGGCAAAAATATATTCAACGAGAGTAGAAACCAGTTTCAAAATAAATGTACTTCTTTTATTTGGAAACAGAAGAGGCAGTACAGTTTTGAGCAAGATGGCATAGAGTGCCGAAAAGTACTCCACAATGAACTTTTATGATTCTTCAATCAGCTAGCACAGTTTCTCGCCATGCAACGAGCCAGTTTAAGGGAAACCAAAATTCAATTTGTTTTCGTTGTTTATGCTTTTGTTTTTTTAGACGTGTACATTGAGGACAGTTATATGACAAGACAGGTCAACAATTTACCTGACGTCATCCTCTGTAAATAAATCGAACCTCCCTCATTCTTGTTCTGTATTGAACAACACGCATTTTGTTTCTCTTTGTCGGACTTTAAGTTTGCTTACGTAACTGTTAAAGATGATTTCCAGTCCGTATATTGCGCAGTCACAGCAGCCAGATTTTTACTGATAAACATAAAAAAACCTCACTCGATAGAAGACGAATCGATCTTATTCGTTACGAACTACGTAACTTATCTTTGAGGCTTCATTGATTTTTACAGCTGCAAAGTTGTTTCATTAAGTTATATGAGAAAAAACGAAAGCTAAAGCTTCGCGTCCATATATAATCGCGGTTGACTTGAGACTTTGAATTTATACCTCATGGAATGTTCACATTTTGTGACGTCACGCATGAAACAAAACAAAAAACGTAAACAAACTCTCGAGAGTGCGCAGTACGGACTGGAAATCATCTTTAAGAAACCATGAAGTAACCGCAATTTGGTTAGAAAGCAAAAACCTGAACTGAAGACTTTTGCAAGTGACAAAAACCGCGGAAAAACAGGATGCATTTCACCTGCAGTTAGATAAAGGAAAGGTTAAAAGGTAGGCTAAACTTTATGGCTTGAAAGGGCAACATCATTAAAGGAACTTTACATTGAGTTAACGTGGGAAGGTCAGTGGAGCTGTTATCAAATAAACTGATATGGTTATCCTGGATACACCTGGTCGAAGTAAAAGATTATAGAAGACATGAAATTCATCAGCACATTTGTTATAGTAGCATTGGTGTTGCAAGCTAATCTCTCGATCTCTTCTCAAATTTGTTAATACGTTGGCAGACCTAATATCCCGCATGCATATTTTGTCTCACTAATCAGTCGTAACGAGGTAAAACAAATACTTGATTCGTCATGATAACCTATGGCTAGAAAACCCGGCACATTACTCAGTAAAGGCAGTATAGTGTTCTCACAGAGTTTAAAACTGAGTCAGTAAACTCGGTAAAAGAAATTACAAACGTATATAAACAAAAGCCGACTTGGTTTGTTATCCACTCCTAAAAATAATTGATCAAACCCTTAAGTGTTGAAAAGCAAGGGCGGTGCAATATCAGTATTTTGTTTAAGTAAAGTCACGAGTAATCAGCTTCTACATTCGCTATGAATGATCAACTGAAAGGTTCGAAGCAAAGGCGACAGGGCCATTAGTAAATGATCATGGGCTAGTTTTGTTGGATTTGTTGTTAGTTGCGGTCAGAGATGCGTGAAAGCAGGCTGGGCGTGTTGCTAGCAAAAAAACGATCATATGTAAATTTCCTTCTGGGTTAAAAACAAACCTTTTGAAAGCAGTGCTTCTTTGTTTACAAAAAAAAGATTTTAACCTCGCCGGGAGTTGAATTACTAGCTTAACGCTACGCTTATTCATAGCTATTAAGAGCAAAATGCCTGTTACAGTAGGTCAAAATTTGAAACGTTTGTAAGATAAAACAGACGTGACTGAGTTCACGGCTTCTGTTATCATTAAAAAAAAAAAAGAAACTCGACTCTTATTCTAGAGCTACTATTCTTTCATTGACACCTATAAAGTAAAATGTAAGTGTTATAAAAAACCTAATATAGATAAAATAAAATCTAGGTGCCCATTTAACAAATAAAGAAGCTTAAGCCGTGTATTACACTGTGACGAAACACGACGGGCATTTGAGAACACGAGAGAAATGTAGAAAATACAAGCCGCAGGCAGTGTAATACACGGCTTAGGCTTCTTCATTTGCTTTATGATATAGAGGTTATGGGGCGATAAACATTAAAACAATATAACACGCTTTTTCTATGTTTTATACTCTGATTAAACATGGGTTTTTGACCAATCAGGGCGCGCGCAGGGTCCTACCTACATTATAATATAAAAATAAACATGATTTGCTGAAACAAATCTACGGTCAAGTGACCATGACGTGTGTGTGAGAAAGATTGAAGGACCAGAGATATCCGCCCGCCTGTTCAGGCTAATGGCACCGCGTGCAGAAACCCACAAACAACGCCGCCAACAGTCACTTTGAAACAGATGCTGTAGTATTAATGAAGTCCTTTCTGTCTTTGTATTAAGACGGAGTTCACCAGAAGTTCGAGTAACAAGTGGACAAAATTTTGTACCAATATTATTTGCATCGTATTGCAAACTTCACCACGACTATTTTAAATATCTTCTCAAACAAAATCATTTCTAGCAACACCAAACGTCGGAAACAAATGTTGAACTTTGCGTGAATCACTTGAAAGTACTGGTGAAATGAAACTGATGATGAGATTTTGCCTGTGTTTGCACAATTTCTCTGAACTTTGAAATTTTTTTTCTTTCGTTCCCAAGGGAAATTGTTTTCGCTGTTATTTCAGGCAGCTATTTATACCTTAAGCTTTAAGAAAATGTAAAAAGGACTGTAAAATACTTAAAATTCTTCTGGTACTAGATTTTTGTCCACTAAGAACTGAAATTGCTCGATTTTCTATCGGATTTCGTCTTAACATCTTCATGAAGCACACTAATTTGTGTATTGATAAACAGAATTACCTTAACTAATTATCAAGTGAATTTAACATCTAATCTTGTTCCAGCTAATTACAAAGGCACTACCCAGACAGTAAGAACAGAATGTTCCCAGTCTTTCTCGGTATCTTGTGGCTGTGTACGCGGTTCATTATGTCAAGCCAAACTAATACCCAAGGTAAATTAAATATTTATTTATTTTTATCCTTTTTTATCGTAGAAAGTGTTTTCAAACTTTTAATAGTGTCCCGCCGACTGATAGGGTCATGTTTTTAATAACTATGGCCAAGAACTTGCTATAAATTTGCGTTATTATCTTGCAATAGAAAGAAAAAAATGCCAATGGTGGTGAATGCGAAGAAATATCAACTAAAAAGAAAATAATTATGAATCAAAAATTCAAAATTTCACCAGAATCATGGCAATGTCTTGACGTCTTCAAAATGGAATTTGATGAATTATAATCCCCGTCCCCAAATCACTTGAAAGTTCCATTTCACCCTGTAGAATCTATTTTATCGAATTTATCTGTATATTTAGTGGAATTTGGCAAGGTAGCACTGACGGGAACTAGGACAGAGAACTTTCTATTGAGGGCATTCTGGGCAGCTACTTCCCAATTTAATAGTGTCGAGTGATATTATAATTTATTTTTTATTTTTTTTTGTCTGCGTGTTTTTGACGTTCTTTCCGTGTTGTTGTTGTTTTTTTTTACTTTACATGCAAGTAACTTATATTAATACAAAGGTTGTGGTTGTTGTTGCTGTTGTTGTTGTTGTTGTTGGTTTTGCTGTACACGGGCGATTCAGTGTCCTGTGCCGTTTTTATTCTTTAATTGCGTGAGTCAGAATTTAAAATGAGTTTTCCTTTTATAGTTTGTGGCACAGTAGTTGACAACACACTAAAAAGCCCTGGGTATCCAAACGACTATCTAAACAACACAGACTGTGTATATGTGGTTCCCATTCCACGTGATATGGACATGAAAGTTACCTTTAACTATTTTTACATAGAGGATGGTGCGTCTTGCGGGTAAGTAGCCTTCAGATTCCCTAACATCACAGCATAGGCGCGAAATATGGACACCTCATTGCTCCATAATATGATAGATAAAATTAGGTCATTTGGTAGACATCCCTCTACTATCACACTAACAAGATCCTCAGTTTACAAGATAATGATGATCAAACCGCTCAGACTCAAACTGTAGGGCTTAAAGGAGCTACGTCACGGTTTGAGCATCTTGAAAAGCTTAGGCTAAATTTTGTAAGTTTGTCGTTTATTATCTGTGGTAATATTCTCCATCCTTAACCATCCTTGTTTCTTTATGGTTTATTGTAATCTCTTTGGTGTTTTTCTATCATAGTAAACTAATATTTTCAGGTTTTCTTCAATTTGAAGTGATTTTGTACGCCGCCAAAAAAACTCAAAATTCCGCGACTGAACTCCTTTAAGTTAACTGGTGCTCAACAACAAACATATATTCATTCCCAGGAGGATTAGCGAGACCTAAATTAAAAACCTACTTCGTGAGACACCGGGCTTCAAGAAAGCTAAACGTAAGTTATATATCTCTGCTTTCTAGGTTTGACCATTTGACGATCTATAATGAACAAAACTACAAGTATGGCGTATACTGTGGTCTAATGACTGGGCACACAGTCCTTGTCAATGGAAGTTATGTCGTGATAAAATTTCACTCAGACGAAGAATTTCAACACCAAGGATTTCTGCTAGTTTTCACCGCTGTTCAAATCGGTAAGTACGAAGCCCGAATCTCCACCGCAAGAACGAAAAAGAAGATCAAGCACCGCATTTCTGAATAAAATCTTTCTCGAGGAAAGTAGTTCCTTGGACTGGACTCCCAGTCTGACACACTTCAACTCAAAAACCTTTTCCAAAACCTTTCTGCTCTGGTAAAAATATCGAAAAAGCATTTTTTATCGTGATAAGGCTGCTCTTCTTTCATTTCTTTACATCTGTTATCCACACACTAACATATCAAACTACCATGATACTCAAGAAAATAATCATAACCATAGCATTTATACCAAATTTAAACTTTCGATCATTGCGGGCCTATGTTTGGCATGAGCTGAAGCGTGTTGTATTTTCCTGTTGTATTTTAATGTTGAATTCTAACGTCAAGCTGTTTTAAACAGGGAACAGAACGACTACTCAGCAACCAGAAAACGGTAAAATTTTATTTCGTAATGCTTTTAAAATTTTTCTTTAGATTCCATATGGTTTTCTAGTCTTAATAATTATTGTATCTTGTATATTCAACATCACTGGTTTTAACAGGGGCTAAGTGGGTGTGCCGGGGCAACAGTCACGGATGATGCATTTTAAACCGGTTTAGCCCAAAGTACTAACGTTTTGTGGTTTAATTAATTACTACAATCCTTCTTCATTTTTTTAATCTCATTTTTACCTTGTTAGGATACTTTCTTCCTTTTTTTTTACCTTAGCAAACTTTTATTTTGCAGTTGTCCCCGATCTGGAGGTAACTTTGCATGTTACAAAAAATTAGTCAATATATTAGTACTAAGTAAACACACCACGATTCGCTGTAAAATTAATAATGATCGACTGTCGGTTGTTGCCGTTACATTCGAACTTCCGGTTGCGAGCATTTTCCAAAATACCAAAAGTTTCCTAGTCATATGACTATATTTGGAACCTCTTTTAAGCGGCCACCTCGTGTAAGCGACCGTCACCACTTTTAGCCTTAACAGTTTGAAATTTTCGTCTGTTTTTAACCTCCCGTAAGTGACCACTTGGAAGGTAATAGACCGTAAATTGGATAATAAGGTGTTGTAACATTATCGAAGAGACTCAAGAGACGGAAATTTCTCAATGATAAGAAACGGATTTTTTCTCGAAATTGATTTTTCACATGAATAAAACATTTAAAACATGATGTAAGTCTCTGCACTTACCATATGTAAATGAAGCAAAATTTTGACCTATATGGTCTAGGCTCTCGTTAGCGACCACCTAGGCTTAAAATTTTGAGTGCTTCTTTACGGGAGGTTCGACTGTATGTGATATTCATGTTCATCATTAAAGAGAGGGTTTATACTAGTTTACTTTGTTTTATTAGCTTGTGGCCAAGTTGTAAACAACACTCTGAAAAGTCCTGGTTATCCAGACAACTATCAAAATGGAACGGAATGTTTCTATGTGATTCCTATTCTACAAGACACAAGATTGAACATTATTTTTAAGGATTTTGACGTGGAACCTGAGCCTAATTGCGAGTAAGTCATGATGGTACCAAACTAGTGAAACACAAAGTGATTGAATACGCTGATTGCGGGAAATTTGATTGACAGCGAAAATCGCAAGCGCATTTTAACCCTTCCTGTTGCAGGCAGCGGGTTACAGATCAAGCTTGCTCGGTCAAGATGGCTGATATTAGCAAGGTTCTTTTTATGCTTGTTTATAGACAGAGACAGAGTCGACGTCCATAAACACGCAAAAAAAGAACAAGGCCAATATCCAGCCGAACAAGCTTGGTCAATAAAGGATTTATTAAATGAGAAATAAAAAACTCTATTTTCTTTGGTGCACACAGAAGGTAACTCCGAACCGACAAGTACTATCTTGCCCGCTCGAGTAGCCAATTACAGCGCAGGATTCGGTTCATCGTGTCCGCTCATGGAGCTAGCCATAGTGAAATACCATGGGAAGTCAATGTACATAAACAATCGCTTCAGGCATTGACAATTAAACATATTGGTTCACTAAGGCTCTTACTTACGTAATTAATGTAGACACGCATCTTTGCCGGCAGATATGACTATTTGATGATTACTTCGATTAATAACGAGAACAACCTCAACCTTGGTAAACACTGTGGAAAGAAAACCGGACAGACAGCTCTTGTTACTGGCGACTATGCTGTGCTGACATTCCACACAGATGAACTTGAAGAAAGAAAAGGATTTCTTTTACTTTTCACTACTATTCCAGAAGGTAAGTTAAATCAGAAAACAGTCCGATTCTTCAGGCGCAAAGAGCTACCAAGAAAAGAAAATCCCGGAGGGGAACTCCCATATAAAGACAAGGTGCTCGTCGTACCTTTTAAGGGTGAAAAAAGCGGTTTTGGTACGTCTTGGTGTCAAAAACGTCCCCCCGCCTCAAATAGTCCAGAGCGGGAGCTTTTGCGGTACCTTTTGGAGTATTGAGCCGAAAAATTTTGACAGGAAATAATGTGTTGTTTTAGAATTGGTACTCTTAGGGGTGAAAAAAATTTCAATCCACGGCCACAAAACAGGATCTTGGTACCTCTTAGGGCTTATTTCCAAAATTTCGACGAGCAACTCCGTCCCTTATAAATGGGAGACCCCCCCCCCCCCTCGGGTGGAAAACAACCTGACAAAAACTCCAGAAGAATAAGTGCCAATTCTCTCCAGCATCGTACGATCTGCAAAAATATATTTTGTTTCGGAACTGTTAGAGGAATACCAAGAGAGAGGTACTCTAAGATGAACTTTTAGTCTAGACTTAGTACCATAACTAATTCAAGCTTTCCTACAATTCTAGAAAAGGTAATTGTGAAGAGAAAACAACCCCGTGATGAAATGAAACTTAAGGCAGAAGACAGGAGACGTCACAATACTCAGCTGCGAGGCAGATGGCTTCTGATACCTAATCATTTCTCAACTTACAATTAGCTTATAAGCTTGAATTCACTCCCGCTTTCAGCGTTCCTCACAATCGCGGTTCCATCCATTATAATTGTGTCCCCCAAAACAATCCCATAAGCACTCGCACGAATATTCTCTCCCAAGGAATTACTCTTTTTCGGTTCAAAATAAAACAGGGTTATGATAGTAGATCAAAGTTTCTAAATAAATATATGGTCGAACCTCCGGTTGCGACTACCTCTCTTAAGCGACCACCTCTCATCAGCGACCAGTTTTCCAAAATAACAAAAGTTTCCAAGTTTAATCATTTTATTTGGAACCCCTTGTATGCGACCACCTCTCGTAAGTGACCGCGACCATTTTTAGGGCTAAAAATTTTAAATTTTTTCGTTTTTAATCTCCCGCAAGCTACCAATGGACAAATTTTAGAGCGAAAATTGGATAATAATTTGTTGTGACATTATCGCATTCCTGAATAGTACAAGGGACGGAAATTTCTCAATGGGAAGTATCAGATTTTTTCTCAAAGTCAACTTTTCACATGAATAAAACAATTAAAGCATGGATAAGTCTCTGCAGTTACCTTATGCCAATGAAGCAAAATTTTGACCCAATGTGTTCTTTGCTCTCGTAAGCGACCATCTCCCGTAAGCGACCACCTAGGCCTGACATTTTGGGTTGTCGCTCACTGGAGGTTCGACTGTATAAAAAGCACTTTCCAAATAAGGTACCAAGAGATTTTCAATTAAAGAAACTTAATTTCCTTTACTTTAGAAAGCAACATAACCAGATTTCAAAATGAGTCCACGTCTTCAACAGCGCCCAGTGCTACTCAACTTAGAAGCACGGATACAAACAGCTTGTCTACCCTGGTCGTGGTCATTATATCTGTTAGTGCTGGCGTGACAGTTGGATTCATTGGACTAGCTGTTCCTTGTTACATTTGGAGAAGACGGAGACAGAGAAGGTTCAAATTATTCTTTATAAAATAACTATAATGCTACGCGCGCTCTCATTGGTCAGTAGGAGTTTTCAGATGAGAACCGTAAACATGGCGGTGACGTTTTCGATTCACGCGTTTCCTTGAGAAATATTTTTTTAAAGAAATAGAGTACTTTTTTCGTGTTTACATATATAGCCTAATCTAAACACTCGAGAGGCTGGTCAAAATTCCATCTGTACTTAAGCCTAACCATTGAAATACAATTTCCTTCCCGACCGGTAATAAATCGTTCTGCTTTCTCCAAATATGAGCGAAATGACATACGGTAACCTTCTGAAATAAGACTCTCCCTGGGCTAATGTTAGACACATTTTGCAATATTTTGCACTCTGTTTCCCCCTCCTCTCAAGAAACAACTTTACCATCAATGCTCAATGCTTATGCCACGTCCGTGCAACCGCTTTTTCGCTCTAAATACAATACATACATTACTATTCCGTGGCATTATATTATTTCCAGCACACGCATTTCTTTGGGATTTTAGCTCTTCTCGGCGTGCCTGAGAGCTAGTCCCCCTCTGGCCAATTAGCCTGGTGTTATTTCTTAGTAAACCCAAGTTCAACCCCTCTGTCATCCTCGTAAATAGTCAACTGCTATGCCTCCCGTCAGTTGGCATTTTTAAGCCTATTATGTTTAGTCGATGAATTTGTCGCTTTCAGTTTAAGTGGCATGCCTTCGAGCTAGCTAGGTGTAGCCAACCCCATTGACCACGAAAAACACAACATTTGAATATTTTTTTGAACATTAAAAATTGATGTTGCAGTAAAAACAAAAACAACAACGAATTACAAAAGCAAAAAGACCCGTATGATGCCTGGGAGGTAAAGAGCGATGACGTCATCATATCCGAAGAGCTTGGTCAGGGCGCCTTTGGAAAAGTATACAAAGGAACCATGAAAATGCCTTTATCAAAGAAGAAAAGTTTAAAATCTACAACAGCTGTAGCGGTGAAGGTGCTGCAAGGTAAGTTACAAAGAGTTATGGAATGGATGTTGAGTCAACCTGACTAGGAGAGAGAACTTTTCTTCCTGGTAAAGAACTTCTGTGAGGACCACCCTTAACCTTAATTAGCCACGTACAAAATTATCTTTAAATTGGAGGGTACCTGAAAACAATGGTTTACCAAGGCAGTAAAACGCTTAAGAGATAATATTAAACTATAGGGGAACAAAGATGGTTAAGGATGGAGAAGATTAACACGGATCACAAACGGTGAACGTGAAAAATTTAGGATAAACTCTTCAAGATGGGCAAACCGTGACGTAGCTCCTTTAATGTCTTCAATACATAAGCTTTATAGAGTCGCTTGCACGGCGTTTGACGCTTGGCAATGTCTTGCATACCTGATTCTCGAAGATAGAAATAATGTAAGTAGAAACAAGATAACTTTTAATCTGGTGAGTTGGGCCTACAGTCCGGTTCAGCCCTGGCCAGGGCCATTATGTTATCATCATCAAAGATTGGCAGCCAGTGAGGCTGATGTGGACCTACAATTGACTAAAAAATGTGAAATAATGAACAAAATAATTTATAAAATTACCATATGGTAGCTAAATGTACAACTGACCACAATCAGATTCAAAATAAATTCAGTATCAAATCAATAAAATGAAGTCCGTAGACTTTCATAGCTATCATGGATACTTCGAATGAGAAGCTATTTATGTTTTGTGAGAGCCTACGTAAAATATTTTTAAAACTGTCTTTTTGAACGTTTGCCATGATTGAAATTTACCAGCCTATTAATTAAGTTCCAGATTACTGGACCTCTGTATTGTGCTGATTCCTTTCCCACTTTGTATTTAAGCTTCACCCTAGGGATTTCAATCTGTAAACCGCCCCTACGAGATGGTCTGTTTTTTAACCTCAAATTAAAAGGGTGATATAAGGCTTTATCATTCAAAACATCATGCATCAGGAGAAGAAGTCTTCTTTCATATATATATAAAATTGGCAGCCAATTTAGCTTTGCAAGGCTTTCATCCTGGTAGATAACTCGTACAGCTATTGCTTGAACAGGGTTTAAAGAGTCCGTAATAGAAGAACTGCAGTTCCCCACACCACAATACCGTTAGTTACCGCTGGTAAAATAGATTTGAAGTAAATCTCCTCCAGCACGTACTTTGACGGGAAGCTTCCTCATCTTTTTTAATGCGCCCACTTTCTGGGCAAAAGACTTCTTCACATGGTCTACATGCATTGCCCATGTCAGCCTATTGTCAATGACTAATCCCAAACAAATTTGGTGTGACTCGATAAGTTTCGGCCACTGTGTCACTTTTAAGGTAACTACACTTAAAATTTTCACAGACGATCCTAGTCCTGAGCAGAAAAGCGATTTCTTAGATGAGATTAAACTGATGAAAGCTGTTGGTTCACACAAGAACATCGTGAGTTTGATTGGCTGTTGTACCAAGTCCACACCAAATTTCCTCGTCGTGGAGTTTGCAGAGAAAGGAGACTTGCTTTCTTATTTGAGAGAACGAAGAACAAAGGTAAAAGTTGTAGCATATCTGTGTAGTGTAGTATAGAAATGGTTTGAAAAAAGTGTCCCATGATGGACATAAAGGATTGTTATCATTCGATGCAATTTTCTTCCTTTTCATCGGCCGATTGCCAACCACAGGACCTGCAAATGACTGCCTACAAATAATGATCTGCTCATGCGTAGTACCGTCTAAATGCGTTTTGCTGCAAATAACATTCTGCTCACGCGTAATTAAAACCATGATCTCTGGTTAAAAAAAAGTATGCAAGATTGCTCCCCTAAGCTGTCAGAGAGTGATTTAAATAAGAAAACAAATTTGGTGATCAAATGATTAAACAATGATTCAATTCGGTTATCACACAATATCGTTATTTGTCAGTGTCTCTCGGATCACCAAATTTATCTGCTCTCCACTGACAAATCACGATATTTTGCTCAACCTCGTCCAATAACTGTTTATTGTTAGGACAGCTGACGTCAAATTATCGGACTGCTCGTGCTTTGTACTGATTGGAGAATAACAATTGGAAGATGTCCAGATAGTACCGCAGGTACTTGTTCTTCGACATCAAAGTACAGGCGGCTGAATTCTGAAATAAACAATATTAGTATCACCCAACTAGTGGACTAATGCAGATCCTGCATTTTGATTGGCTACGCTACTAGGGGACTATTGGTAATAGTCCTCGAGTAGCGAAATTGGCGCCATCGAGCGTGACGTTTTCTTTCGTTTTATTTCCAAACAAATATTTCTTCAACTTGCATTTGCTAACTTTATTATTACCTTTTCTGTCCGACTAGTTGGGTGATACTAAAACAATTAGACCCTTCGCCCTCAAGGGCCACGGGTCAACAGCTATTGACCCGTAGCCCTTACGGGCTGCGGGTCTAATTGTTAAATGGTCAAATAGCGAGGAGATTATGATATGGCGCACATTCCCTTAAACGGACCTAAAAGCAGTTTTCCTCTATGTGTTTTTTTCCTTATATTTCGTAGTTACGCGAGTTTGATTTGATTTAGGCGATTTTTATTGGCCTTCGGCCTATTTTCAGATGAAAGACCCTGAACTCACGGACGGGACATACCTGCAGGTACGAGAGAACCCGCCCCCAGTGCCACCAACAATATTACTGAGCCAGGAAAATGGAGGCAGTGTAAGTAATATTTCCCTCGGTATTGCTCTCAAACAAGAGAGCATAAAGGGTAAGCAAGTTAACCCCCCAAATAAGCCGTAATTTCAAGGTATCCCTCTGAAGTTACTTTTAGATTCCTGTTGGTTTCTGAAATTCCAGGCAATGCTTTAGCTCACGTGGACAGCTCAAGCGACTTAGTGCGCATTTTCATCCTTCAAGAGATCATGCCACGCATGTAGTGACCGTGATTATCCACGGAGGCACTAGGTACCATGTTTAATAATAGCTTGAGAGGAATCCCCTTGGGGAAAATGGCCTATATTGGAGATTCACTCTCTCACCCTTCATTTTCTCTTCAACGAAATCTCAGTCATTGGTCATGGCGACAGTTACATGTCTGACGAGACAATAAATTCTCGGCTCTATAAACAAAGCATGACTTCTTCACTATTTCCTTTTTTCTTCTACCCATAAGTCCTTCTGTTATCAATGAGTTATCTTTTTCCTAAACTCCTACAGCAGAATGAGACTGGTGGAAATGACACTGGCCAACTTAACGTTGCTTTCTCGAGGACTGACAGCAGCATTGACATAAGAAATAACAGCGCTCAGTCTTTGATGGCCGACGAGGATCAAGAACAAAATGACGACGAAGATGAACACGATTCTCTGACTTCCCAAGACATGTTGTCCTTCTCCTGGCAAGTAGCACAGGGAATGGTGAGTAAAAATTAACAACCACAACTTGATCGAACTTTCTTGATGGTGTCAAACGCCAAGCGTCAAACCCTTGTGATTGCCACTTCCTTAACTTCAGAGGGGATTGCCCTTACTGTTATTGCCCTTACCTTGACCCCGCTCCGGGGGATTCCTATGTAAAAAGGACAGGAGTACTTGTTGTACCTTTTTGATTAAATAGCCTTTTTGGTGACTCTCAGAGTGTTAAGCACCCCTGTCCTTTTTAGAAGTGTCTCCCCACGGGGGGCCTTGGCCCTAACCAACTTATCGCCACCACTCTCTTAAAGACTCAGATGTTTACCATGGGTAAATGGTTAGCATCCACAGCGATTATCAATGGTTCTTTTCTTAGAAATATTTGTCAGGAAGGAATATTATTCATCGGGATCTGGCCGCTCGCAATGTCTTGGTCTGCGAAAAAAAGATTGTCAAAGTAGCTGATTTTGGTTTGGCTCGAAGCACCATGACAGAGAATGTGTATCGCGGAACGGGTCAACATAAGAGACTTCCAGTGAGGTGGATGTCACCTGAAGCTATCAGTGATGGTGTTTTTACCGTGAAAAGTGACGTGTAAGTGAATTTAATTTCACCTTTAAAGGAGCTCAGTCACGAAATTTTGAGTTATTTTGGCCACGTACAAATATACCTTTAAACGTTGAAGGAAACCTGAAAATAGTACTTTGGTAAGAGAAAAATACCAAATAGATAATAATAAACACAAAATGAACAAGAATGGTCAAGGATGGAGAAGATTAACACGGATTGCAAAAGACAAACTTTTAATAGTTAAGTTTTAATAGTTCACCTGTTTCATTCTGTAAATATTCATATGAGGGCCACTTTTTTTTTTCGCCTAGGTGCCCACGTGACCAACGTCACGTTGACACGAGGATATGTTGTGAGTTGGGTACATTCTTGTGTAACCATTGTTTGCCTTCCTAATGTAAGGTTCCTGTGATCGAAGGGTGGTAGATAAAAATGGTTCAGACAACTTGCGGGTTAATCAATACGAAAGACAGGTATAAAGGGCCTTTGATTCAGTATATCTACTGTTCTGTGTCACACTCGATAAATAAAGTTGATTATTATTAATACATAAATTTAGCCAAGCCTAAAAGCGGAGCTCCTGGACCGGGTTGTTCAAAGCCCAATTAAGCTAATCCAGTATAAGTGAGAATTTTGAGTTTTGTGGCTTTTCGGTGGGGCTTTCTGTATATTGTTTGGCCTTCTGTTTTGAGTTTAAATAATCTCAAAATACACACACACACACACACAAAAAGCAGTAAAAAACATTACATGAACAATTCATACTTCGGTTAACTTTTAATCCTGGGTCAGCGTTAACCGGCTTCCGAACAACCCGGCCCTGATTACAACAAGTTAACCTGACATGAGGCCTCTATCTAATTGAAAACAGCACTTGGTCAACGCTTAACTTAAAAAGAAAAAAAACACGTGACATCGATGAGCTCTACGCTTGAGCCCGCGATATAACTATACTGGTTAGCGGATACCTTGTTTTCACAGGTGTCAACTGACCATAACATGGATGTCCAATATCAAAGAAGGACGCTATAAACCCACGCTGTATGTGACACATGTCCAGTCTTTCAACCTACAACATGGACAAAAGTCTTGAGACAAATTTGCACTTTTGGCGCTTTTGCGCACACGCCAGACGCGAATACAACTTCACCTGCCTAACCTCGTCCCCCACCCCCGATACAATGTTGAAAACTACTACCTCCAATTTCTTCTGATTTTCAACATTGTATTGGGTGGGGAGGGGGAACAGTAACGCGTTTTTAAGGAAAGCAGCGCTAAACATCTTTTAGGTTCATATGTGACAGTAATGATTCAAACGTCATGGTATGGTTATAAATATAAAGATGATAAACTTTTACCTCCATTATAGACGCATTGAGAAGCATATTCAGTTTTTTACGACAAAGAACTGTCTACCCGGTGCCTATGATAAATTGAGCAGGGTTCTTTACGATATATCCCAGATCACAATTTACCATTTTTGTAATAGTTTGTAACTTTAACTATCTCATTCAATATTTCCTATTTAGGTGGTCATATGGAGTCTTACTCTGGGAGATTGCGACTCTTGGTATGTTTTTCCTTTCAAATTAGTTGAAAAAAGCGATCTGTTTCATAAGTAAACAAAGCTATACCCGAAAATCTGTGAATCAGCTGCCTGTAGTCATCGAAATTAACTGCCCTGTAATATTTTGGACAATTTTGAAATAATGGTGGCGGCATACACAATTAAAAAAATATTAAATCTCTCAGTTAATATGCACGCTGTGATTGGTCAATTTAGCCCGCTAAAAATTAAAGCTGTTTTTGTTGCCAAAATGTCTCGTGATTTATCGCCTTGTGTTCGTAACTTTTATAGCAAGTAAAGGTTTAAAAACTTTCTTTTACTTTAAGTTGTGTATTAAAACGTGCTAATGACTTAACAACGATTTCAATGTGACTCGTTTTGCTTTCGACGTGAGTTAGAAATTTGAAGCCGTGAATTTTCTATTTTCCAATTGCCCATATTTTAGTTTGTTTGCCACCACCCCTCCTCCAAAAAGAAAAACATTAATTTGCATAAACTACTGTTGTGAGATGCTTTTGGGAGGTCTGCATATTCACAAGAGAATAAAGATCGTTCCCGAACCCGTCAGACACGCGGTAGGGATACAATAAATATCTTACTAACCTCGTCTTCTCAGTCAGTACGTATACTGTAAGTCATGGATCCTCGTTTTTTTCCCAATCTATTTATGGACCAAGCACTAAGCGGTCCATAACTCACAGTACGGACCTCAAACTTGGTTAGTAAGAAGTATTTACCGCGTCCAAATTGGCAATTTGCCAATGAGCAGAGATCTTGTCTTCTATCCTGGTGTTCTGATTTATCGAGTCACAGACCCTATAACGCCGCGACCAAGAAGTTGGTCGAATTTGGATACGATATGTAATAATCGTAGGTACCTTTCTGGTTCGCTTTAACAGCACATCAGGCTTGTTGATCTAGCTCACCGTGGTATAAAATAATATTTTGTCTCGGACTGCATCTTTGTCAAAAAGTCTCAAAGTATGAACCGTGACTCAATCAAACTCGATTAGCTGTTGATACCACTCGAGAACATGATCATAATCTCCCGTACCATTACAATAGCCCTTTTCGTGGACAACGTTTCTCGCTTGCAGTACAGTATTCTCTAGCATGTACGTGAGGAGATTTCGGGTTATTTGGTAGCTATTTTCAACCCGAAATTTTCGCCGCGAGAAAAACTAACCGTGAAAAGGGCTGATTCTATTGGAAAAGCAGAAAGAAAGCTTTAGATAAAGTGTAGCTTTTAAGATAAGTTGGAGTCATTTTAGAAATAGTCACGCTTTATTTTCTTCTCAAATGTAATTTGTTAAAAGCATATCTTACTGGATACTGAATTTTATTCAGAGGTCTGAATAATCTGGACTGGAAATCAAGCGATATGAAACATAGAATAAAATTTCAGTTTTTCTCAGAGTCAAAGGTGAGCTTGATTCATTTTTCAGGAGGGTTCCCTTATCCCGGAATCAGAAACAGAGAACTTATGAGACTACTAAAAAGAGGATACAGGATGGAAAAACCAGATACATGCTCAGAGGAGTTGTGAGTCATTTCTGTTGTTGAAGTTGGAGAGAAGAGTAACTTATATAATTACCTGATGAGTTTTGAGTCATTATTTTGCAGAAAGAAAGTCGAAGTGTAAACTAGGTGGAATCTTAAATCGAAAAATAATATTTCGGACCAGCAAAAGAATAAAGGTTATGAATTCGCATGGACTACGCTAAGGGCAGTTTCTACCAAGTCTGAATAATCCAATAGCTGCGGGACCTAAGATTTTGAGGGGTGTTCGTATGAGAGCGATTCCGAGACTTGAACAGAATGTTTCTAAAACGGTCTCTCTCGGTCTTCTCTCAACACAGCTATCATTTGATAACAAGTTGCTGGGCAAACAATCCGGACACGCGACCAACCTTTACCGAGCTGTGCCAAGATCTAGAGGACTGGATGCAAAGAGACACTCCTTATTTGGACATGGACCAGGTGGATGAAGATCAACCTTACTACGATGCGTCTGCAATGTCAGCGTCCAGCGGATCATCCTGCGAAGAACATGCACCAGTGTGTCCTGACTTAAACAACACCGCAGAAAATCTGTCTTGTGGTATTCAGGATGTTTAACTCGAAATTACAAACTTTTAAAGAAAATTAAAACGTCAGAGCAGTAGTAATATACACGTAGGCTAAAAGTCTGATACGATCACAGGAATTCGCCGTTCGCTTAGTAAAGCCGGCCGCGTCCTCCCGCCTGGGGCTACCAGAGTTATTGCTTTCAGCCCCGGGGCCCCAGCTTCTCTGATCGGCCGGTCGTTGCTGGTTCTCATTTCCAACTAAAACCAAGTAATAATTATAATAATATTAATAATAATAATGATAATAATAATTTCTTAAAACATAATCAAGCGAATATTAAAGTTAATATATATCCGGCGTTTTAGCGTCATCGTGACACCATTCTCAAGGCAAAGTGAATAAATAAATGCGAAGATTTGATTTCTATACTTAAGAGTCTCTACAAATTAGCATAATAACAAAGGATTGCAAGCTCTTCAAGTGAGAATAGTGTCACGATGACGCTGAAACGTCAGCTCTTAACTTAACTTTAATATTCGCTTGCTTAATTTGTGTTTTAAGAAATCATTATTGGTCAAGACTAATAATAATAATAATAATAATAATAAAAATAATAATAATAGTTGTTATAATTTTATTTACAAATCTTCGAATAGTTACAAAGCAAACAAATATTGAAAAACTTATTAAGTTACGAGCTATAATAAGAAGACTGTATTAATCCTTTGTTATAAATGACGTGAGATGAAAAGACAATATAATGGCTCAGCTTCCAGAATAATAATAATAATAATAATAATAATAATAATAATCCTATAATAACTTACGCCATGATTATCTGGTCATGTTGTGATAAAGAATCTTAAAATATGGTCTTGAACTCGAAGCTGCAAAAAGGGCGGCTAGGTTTATTTGTTCAGCCAATAACGATTCGCCATCTGCACAGTTATTTAGTGAGTTGAAATGGATTCAGTGTACTTTACCCAGATATTTAAACAAAAATTTTACAGTTAATAATCGCGTTTATACCAGAAATACTAGATATGCTAATTTTAACTTAGTTTGTCCTAAGTATATACGTGAGACAAGGTGGAAAGTCCTTCTTGGTTAGATCTTGCAGACTTTGGAATAGTTTGCCTTTAGACTTAGACGTAAGGATTTTCCTCCTACTTTTTAAAAGTGTTTATGGACTGTAATTTTCAAAGAACATCTTAAGTTGAATCATTTCTATATTTAACTTGATTTATTATATGGCTAGCTCCGTGAGCGGGCAAGATGAATCAAATCCTGCGCTGTGATTGGCTACCCGAGCGGGCAAGATGAAGCTATCTTGCCCGCTCGGGAATACCCGCCGTGTCCCGCAAGAAAAATTTCCCCGAAAGCCATATAATAAATCCTTTATTGACTAAGCTTGTTCGGCCAAGATGGCTGGATATTGGCCTCGTTCTTTTTTTTGCGAGTTTTTGGACCTCAACTCCGTCTCGGTCCATAAACACGCAAAAAAAAAAGAATTTGGCCAATATCCAGCCATCTTGACCTCACACTTGGTCAATAACCCATACTTAAGAGGTGCCCTCTGTAATTTTCAACTATGGCCATTTGGACCAGTAAAAATCAAATTCCTCAAACTTTCTCAGATGAATGGTCTAGATAAGTGATTCACAAAAATATAACTTTCAGTTCAATCCGATTCGTATTTTAGCGCTGGGGCCACCATCTTGGTTTTGCCCCTCTGAGAGGGCTTTCAGCGGCCATTTTAGGGCACATTTTTAACAATTTGCCATACAAAGAAAACGATCTAAATCCGGGTAAAAACCCTTTATTCGAGACAAGCAAATGTTTCTTGTTCCATTGAGAGGCTGTTTTGGCAATTTGATCATCACCTGATTTTTCTACAGAATTTTAAATTTCTTCCCTTTCGGACTACTGATGAAGCGCCACAAAAAAGGCGAAGTTTAAAGGAAAATATCGCCAAAAGTACATCACTTGAGATCCCAAAACTACCCTCCACTTAAAGAGCAATGTCTCACCTGTAAAAACATGCAATAAAATTTTGGGGCAGTTAAAACTGTAAAATGTTAGAAGAAGAAGTTTAAGCTGTGCTTTTGTCAACAAAGACCGCCGTCTTAATTAGCATAATAACGTAAAAATAACGATGCACAAAGAAAATAATGACATATTCCACTTACCTCGGGACATGTCGACAACTGGATGTTCCACGATGCCTCATGTTATATTTCCAGTCTGTTTCAGCCACATTTTCGGTGATTAGTGTACGAAATCACTCTCAGACATCGCCACGGTTAAGCAGATTTCAACTCTCCGAAGCCCACTTCATAACATCTATCAATATTATTTGTCTTTCGCCTCATAAGCCGCCGTTTACAAGAAGTTTAACAATTTTCTGAGATCCTAATTGACCCAGAAGTCTGTTAGCAGCCTTTAAAATCCTCCTCTTAATCGAGGATTCTCATCAAGAACTCGTTTAAGCTCAGTTCTGTTTTGATCTGTTATGCATCCGCCATTATTCCACAGATTGCGTTACATTTGACAAATGCGCATTCCAACGGGTAGGGGTAGGGTGGGTAGGAAGTGAAAATGTAACCGACATTAAAGCCATTTTGCGCATTTCTGTGGCTAAACTAGTTACTGGCTTTCCCAGAATGATTTGAACATGAGCTTCTGCTTGCAGGTATTTTCTAGGTTATTTTTGCAGGGTAGGTGAAGGGGGGGGGGGGGGGGTCGTGTATTTAAAAAAAAAAAGAAAAAAAAGAAAAAAGGAAACGATAGACAGTATCAGGTCAAAAGGTTATGATCTGTGTATCTTGATCAGCTTTATCAGTTGATCAGTGAGGCCCTATTAGGGGTTTTCAGGATACTGGATATTTGGGTAAAAAGTTAATAGATGCAAGAAATTTAGGAGAAATATTAATGGGGTAGAGGCTCTTTAGATCAGATAAAACAGGACATTAATTGAGTAGGAAATCGTTGAGTTGGATTTAACAGGTTACAAAATATTTAGGACAAAAATTGACAGGATAAGGGATACACCGACACCCCCCCCCTCTCCCCCCTCGCACTATGGGGCCTCAACAATGGTCAGCTATTTAGGATAAAATAAATGTATGTCAACTGCTATAAGCATTTATTCTGGACTCTTAGTACTTATATCACGGTGGAATATGAAAGTTTTGTATCAGATTTTAGGGGTTTTAAGGTTAGGTAACGTAACTCCTTGTTAGTAATTTCGAAGCCCACACTTGTTACACTGAATAGATAGATAAAGACGGGGCTGGAGAAATAAACAGAGAATGAAATGTGTCCCAAATTCTGCACCGTTTAACACGAATTTCTTACATGGCAACCTTTGTGTCTGCAGAGAGATGAGGCACAACATTCCACACTATATTTGTAAACAACTATCCTAATCTCATTTACAGCCATTAGTTTTTGACGAGAAATTTCATTTATTACAAATAGAATACGGATAGAACTCCAATAAAAAGTCTCTTCCTTGTGTTTTTTTTGTTCAGCATTATACTTGTGTCTTTCGCTGCCCGAAATGCCATCAAATGCTGCGAAAGGCAACAGACTGCGAAGCAGTGCGCAAGAAAAGTTTTTCTCGGGTCAGGAAACGGTCATAAAAGTCGAAGCAATTACTGTAGCACAAAAGATGAGGCGCTCAAAAGGTGAGGCCAGGAATTAGGCGGTTCACCTGTGATGAGTTCCTGACTCCTTGCCACGTTTAATCCTTCCTCTCGAGGATGGCTTCAAAGCTTAGAAACAGACAGGAGAAGGTCCTCCAAGAAGACACAACAACCGCTGAGAATCAAGCTGCAGATTTTTTTGACAAGTGTCAGTTAATTCATCCAATTGCTTATGACTCATTCAACTTGTGTGCCTTAAACGCATCTATAATGTATTTAAAAAGCTAAGCGTCACCATTAGTGCTTCGCTTGATAGATGCGGGTATTTTAAAGCGCCCTGCATAGGGTTGAAAACAAGTCTTGTGCAGACATGCAGCTGTGCTCCATCACAGAACTGAACGACATTAGCGGCTGTGGGGTGCCTCAGGCTCATAACGAATGGTGCCTACAAAATACAAACGTGTTTCCGCCAGATTAAGAAAACGTGGAGAAAGAAGATCTTAGCCAGGGTTATTAGAATTCACAAAGAAAACTGTGGGTAGTCATTAATTTTTCCGAGATAATTAGCTACTGCTGACGGTAGCATTTTTCTGAAAAAAAGGTAAAGATATTTCTTCACAGATTCTCCTAAGGTTCGCCTTTACATGCAGAAAACTAAACATGTTAAAAAAACATCTTTAAACTACGTGGAAAGTAGTAACATAAAAACCACTTTTGATATGTATTTAAAGACAGAATCGTCGCAACAGCACTCCTCTGGCTTAGCTAAAATACAGTCTACATAACTTTTCCTCACAGCCAAAAACTAATGCATTGTCGAATAGGCTTGCCACTTCCAATTCATACCATAAAATGTAGCTGTAATCACCCCTTTGTTAAAAGTTAAATGAGTTGTTTCATCCTTTCGAAAACTTTGTCGGTGTCCGTTACTTTTTTCCTGTTACTTTCCAAGTAAGTTAAACATTGACGTCTCTTGCAGTTGTTTTGCGCGCGCATTATGCCATCTACAGTTGAATTTCAGTATGATTTTTACTACGGATACGATAAAAGATAGTTTTTCAGCTGGAAGCCGTTCACAGTTAGTGCTTAGCGATATCCTGCTTTTCTGGTAATCCCGGTTTTAGTACAGGCTCGTTTTTTTAGTGCGAAATTTGTTTCGGCCACAATAGAATTCTTTTAAGTCGCACGCTTGGTAGGGTAGTTAATTACGTCACTAGTTCCAACCCAAGCGCGCGCCTGGCGTTTAAACCATGCCTAAAAAAGAAGGTACCGTCCTTAACTGCCCTTCAGTAATTTTCTGAGTTTTTTTTTTTTCTTGATGGAAAAGTGACACGGCTAAGAAAATGTAAGAAGTTTCAATAAAACGTCGCTTATCATTACTTCCTGCGCACTATTCGTCAGTCTGTTGTCTTTTGCAAAATTTGATGGCACTTCCGGCAGCGAAAGACACAACTGTCCCGCTTTATCTGATCTAAAGATGCTCTACCGCATTAATTTTTCCCCTAAATTTCTCACATCCTGTTAATTTTTTACCCAAATATCCAGTATCCTGAAAACCCCTAATAGGGCCTCACTGATGAACTGATAAAGCTGATTAAGATACACAGATCATAATCTTTTGACTTGGTACTGTCTATCGACCCCCCCCCCCCCCCCCTCACCTACCCTGCAAAAATAACCTAGAAAATACCTGCAAGCAGAAGCTCATGTTCAAATCATTCTGGGAAAGCCAGTAACTAGTTTAGCCACAGAAATGCGCAAAATGGCTTTAATGTCGGTTACATTTTCACTTCCTACCCACCCTACCCCTACCCGTTGGAATGCGCATTTGTCAAATGTAACGCAATCTGTGGAATAATGGCGGATGCATAACAGATCAAAACAGAACTGAGCTTAAACGAGTTCTTGATGAGAATCCTCGATTAAGAGGAGGATTTTAAAGGCTGCTAACAGACTTCTGGGTCAATTAGGATCTCAGAAAATTGTTAAACTTCTTGTAAACGGCGGCTTATGAGGCGAAAGACAAATAATATTGATAGATGTTATGAAGTGGGCTTCGGAGAGTTGAAATCTGCTTAACCGTGGCGATGTCTGAGAGTGATTTCGTACACTAATCACCGAAAATGTGGCTGAAACAGACTGGAAATATAACATGAGGCATCGTGGAACATCCAGTTGTCGACATGTCCCGAGGTAAGTGGAATATGTCATTATTTTCTTTGTGCATCGTTATTTTTACGTTATTATGCTAATTAAGACGGCGGTCTTTGTTGACAAAAGCACAGCTTAAACTTCTTCTTCTAACATTTTACAGTTTTAACTGCCCCAAAATTTTATTGCATGTTTTTACAGGTGAGACATTGCTCTTTAAGTGGAGGGTAGTTTTGGGATCTCAAGTGATGTACTTTTGGCGATATTTTCCTTTAAACTTCGCCTTTTTTGTGGCGCTTCATCAGTAGTCCGAAAGGGAAGAAATTTAAAATTCTGTAGAAAAATCAGGTGATGATCAAATTGCCAAAACAGCCTCTCAATGTAACAAGAAACATTTGCTTGTCTCGAATAAAGGGTTTTTACCCGGATTTAGATCGTTTTCTTTGTATGGCAAATTGTTAAAAATGTGCCCTAAAATGGCCGCTGAAAGCCCTCTCAGAGGGGCAAAACCAAGATGGTGGCCCCAGCGCTAAAATACGAATCGGATTGAACTGAAAGTTATATTTTTGTGAATCACTTATCTAGACCATTCATCTGAGAAAGTTTGAGGAATTTGATTTTTACTGGTCCAAATGGCCATAGTTGAAAATTACAGAGGGCACCTCTTAATTGTTTTAATATGTATTTTTCTAGATTTTTACATATATATAACTATAGCTTTTTGATATTTGTATTTTAATTTTTTGATTTGAGAGCCACAAGTTTATTAGCTGTTAGCTACTTAGTGTTACCAAAGTGTTGACAACAACAACAACAACAATAATAATAATAATAATTTTTGCCAGGTACATGAAAGATTCAAGTTTGTATGAAAAAGTGCTCAATAAAGTTTGTTTTTATTATTATATAATAATGATAATGATAATAATGATAATGATAATGATGATAATAATGATAATAATAATAATACATTTATTAAAGTGTCTTTCGTTCTAGCTTCATTACAGAAACTAATTGGGAATACCTATGGTGGCCCAGAATTCTTATAGGAAAATCATATTAATATACATAAGATTTGTCAGTAAACTAGATGACATAAAATAAAAATAACAAAAAAGTAAAAAAAAATGAGCAATAAAAAATAAAATTATAATCAAATAAAAATATAAGAAAAATGAAACAAAATAAAAATAACATGAAAGTAAAATACTAAAATTGATAAAAAAATAACAAAAGGAAAATAAAGTAATATAAAAGTAAAATAAAATATAATAAAATAAAAAAGGTAAAAAGCGAAACCATACACGAATCTTGACGACGTGCCCAGTATTCTCATTGTACTGCTTTCTGGTGGATTGTGACGCTGTAAAAAGCTCACTACGTTAGACAAACTTTTCCTGTATTTCTGGGAAAAACTGCTATTATACAACTAATATCCTGCCTAATTGGACCCACACTACGTCCCATTGTTCTCATAGCCTCAATCTTAAAGCAAAGATGCTTTACGAGTTTTTGAAACAAGAATAGTGTTACACTTTTTAATTCATTGTATTTTTATTGCATTTGTATTGTTCACTGAAAACCCATTTTTGAGAGTGTGCAATAAAGTTTCATTCATTCATTCATAGCCCGAGCTACATACCGGACAGCTGATTCGTGCTGCCGAACATTTAACTGATAACCGACATTTTCAGCCCCCATCCAGACCCTGTGGGAACAGCGGTGGCCTCATGGTTAGGGCACTCGACTCCTGATCGAGCAATCCGGGTTTGAGCCTTGGCCGGGGGTATTGTGTTATGTTCTTGGGCAAGACACTTTACTCTCACAGTGCCTCTCTCCAACCAGGTGTATAAATGAGTACCGGCGAACGTAACGCTGGGGATAATCGGCAATGGTCTAGCATCCCATCCAGGGCGGAGTAGGAATACTCCGGTCTGCTGGACCACCTTGCTCGTATGCACACTTTTTCTATTTGTACGTTCACCTGTAATTTATACGATAGAATGGTTGAGGTCCAGGAAACCATTTTTAAACTACTGAAATGAAAGTTACACTCATATAATCAACGTACGAAACCACTACAAAATATGCATATAAATACGTAACCTCTTACTATAACCGAGTTCGAGGTCGCACTGTAAGTTACAGACCGAGAAAACGAGGTTAGAAAGATATTTATTATATCTCCGCTGTGTGTCTGACGGGTTCGGGAACGCCGGATTTCTATTCACGCGGAACCGCTTCAAATTTCTGACGCACCTCGAAAGCAAAACGAGTCAATTTGAAGTCGTTGTTAAGCGACCGGCTCTTGAGTCTTTAGCAGGTTTTATTACACAATTTCAGAAGTAAAAGAAAGTTTTAAACTTTTACTTGCTAAAAAAGGTAAGAACACTTTTCGATAAATCACGAAACATTTTGGCAACAAAAACAGCTTTAAATTTTAGCGGGCCGTACAGAAGAATACGGCCCGCTAAATTGACCAATCACAGCGCGCGTAGTAACTGAGAGATATAATAAGTAGGAATATAAATGTAAATTATTCCCAAAAATTCTCTGGTCGGCGGCTGTCAGTGAAGTGACCTCCTGAACTAGACAATATAAGCAGTTCCTTGACTTATCTCTTACTCTTACCCATAAATTATCGTTTCTTGAGAACACAAAAACTGAGACGAGCAGCTAGCCCAATAACCACAACCGTCAAACCAACACAAACAGCTATCAACACGATCTCCAACGTAGACAGCCTGTTCGTTTCCATGCCGCTAGCATCCTGACTTCTACTACCTGGAACACTTGAAGGATTTGAACCACTTAGTGTTTTGGTTGCAGACGCAGTAGTAGTTGCTGGTGACGGCTTGATTATCGTTGTTGTCGATGCGATCGAGTTGGTAGAATATTCTACCCTTGGTGATGATTCCAGCTTTGTTGAACCAGTTGGTACCAGATAATAAACGATTGTTTGAAGGTTTGCACATGATGAAGCGCGTGGAGTGCGGAGGACAGGTTCTATAAAGAAGCATAAATTGCCTTTGGCAAGAAAAAAGAATTCTGCCTATCCAAATAGTTTTAGATGCAACTAAAAAAAATAATGTCTGCTACAACCATTATGTTTTAGTTGAACTATCGTATTAACGCCCTACAAATTATTTAAGATCTTCTGCGAACCCTAATTAAAAATATACCACTTAAAAATGCACAACAAGAACAGAGTATTTTATTATTTTGACGAGAGCAACTCTAGAAGATACCTTGACGGCTAAAAATAGTGTTGTTAATTTCGTCCTTAACACCCTAAGTTAGACTAGAATCTGCGCGAGACGACAAGCATTCCCATCCTTTTCTTATGGTAGTATAGCTCGGATAATCACAAGAACAGTTCTAGCTATACACATTTAAATCCATGTTCAAAGAACTAACCTTAGGGTTGATTCCTAATTTTTTGTTTGGTTATCTACGTTGCGGTAAAATATTGAGTCGACTCAACGAAAATGACGATAACGTTCTTTGATTTTGGCAAATGCGGAAAAGTAATGTACTTAAATTACTGATAAGCGGTCTCAGAGCCCTTGCGGACTCAGTTAAGCTGACCTGCTGACTAAACTGACTTACGAAATTCAAGCAACAAAATCAATAAAACTACGATTTGATTTTGTCCATGGGAAGACGCAGATATTCGACGCCATAAATGAGTCCTTGGCTCCCTCACGACGACCTGGCACTGGATAGGTATCAGGTTAATTCTGATCTTTACCACAATTTTCCGTGTCTGCATGATTTCCGGGTATTGATTTCACTATTTGTGCCCCGACTCGTAAAAGTAGCATGGCTCGATGTTTAAGAAAGGATATACATGTGTGTTAGAATTTATACTTATCTTACCATAAGAGGAGATTTATTTAGACCGAATTTGACCCCTCCCCCTGATAAACACTTGGAATCCCTGTAGATTGTCCGGCAGAACGCTATCATCTATGGGCTGCGTGCCAACCGTGCCAGTACGAAGAGCTTTTTCCGCATTCTGGCCGCGCGGGAACAAAAAGATTCCAATTTGCTCTCGTCCGGAACGCGGAGAAAGCGCTTCGTACGGGAAAGCTTGCAACGCAGGCTACTATGAAAACGGCTTTAGACCGCTGAGGTGTCTGGGAAAAATCTTCAGTTCTTACCCGTAGTGAGGTTCCGTCGGCAGAAGATCTTGGTACTTAAAGCTCTTGAAGATTCATATTTGATCCACTTAACGCCCTGCGCTATGAAGTAAGCACGAGTATTGCTGCCAACAACAAAGGCTTTTGGCCACGAGATGTCGGTGTAATTAGGAAGAAACCAGCCCTCGTCGAAAACGTTTGTACATCTCCACTGTTCGTCGGTATTAATACCATTACTGGACGACGCCAGAAAGAAAACATCTAGTACGGAACTGTCCTCTACCTGTACCGCTTGAAGTTTGTGCTGGTCACTTACAACCGTCAAGCTGCCTGCTGCTTCTGCTGTGAAGATTCCATCAAGATACAGCCTGATGGTGTTACTTGGGTAAAAGCCAAGGATGGATATCAAAGCTATTGAAAGAATAATTAATTGTTCTGATAGTAAACGTCAAATATCTTGCGTGCATACGAAAAAAGAGTTTGTAGCGGAGCTCCATGGACCCGGAGGGCCACCAAATGGAGCACCATAAGTATAGGAACAGAACCACATGCATGCATAGAAATAGAAAACCATGCAACTCTTTTTTTATGGTCAACATGGCTAAGGGCGTGGATCGCGGGGGCGTGCGCCCTACGACGACGAGGACGACAAAAATCGACGACGACGACGTCACGCAACATGGCGGCCATACTCCAGCTAATAGGTCGAGCGAGGCATTCAGCTATGGTTTACAGCGTACATATTTGACATTGCAGATCCACGTAAGGGTCAATTGACACCTGTCAAAACCTTTCAGTTGAGCAGTATCACGTGACCATATCGCGGGCTCAGGTTTAGAGCTCAGCGAGGTCAAGTTTTTTTTTAAGTCGACAGCTAGGAATTGGTTTTTCGATGGGATCGCCGGCGCCAGTTACGCCAGGTTAATTTATTGTAATAGGAACGTTAATTCAGCTTTTAGGCTTGGCTAAGTCGATATATTATTGTAGGTAACATTTGCTTGCACATCTTGGAATACTGGGAAAAAGTACAGAACAACCAGTTTCAACTGTTTTCTTTAAAAACGCAAAATTAGCTATCACGTTGCGAGGTTGAGGGCACCTTCATGTTTCTCCCTCGAATACCAAGAAACTTACGCCTTTTCCCACCACTAATTTCGTGTTCGCATCTCTCAAATAAACCATATCAGACAAGTGGCTTCGGTAAATTGGAACATATTGATAGTTTATGTAATTGGGGCTTGAATTGCGTCAGTCCTAACAGTTAAATTCATGGCGCAGTATAGTTTCAAGGCGCCTTCTCGAATATTTTAAACAAATAACTAAGAGAGTGGTTTGTTTTAAATTACTTCTAGAAAACAAAAACCTTAAAACCAGCCGGTTTGCCTTAGAGTTTACTCGCGAGCGCAAAGTCATCCATTATGTCGCTTGCAGCTCAATTCTTACTGAAGAATGCTTTCTCTCTTATAAAGACGTCTCAGTCACGAGACGTCAGAGGAAATCGTCACCGCATTTCCGCTTGAAGCGAGCAAATACTATCAAAACATTAGAAATATCTGGGATTTTCTGTTGCTTTGCTTTCGCCTTTTCTGCCTTAGAAATGGAATTAAAACAAAAGAAGAAAGCTTGTTCTTAGTGTAACAGACCAAGAGCAGGTAGGGAAACTAAGCAAAAAGCTGAGAGGAATTTCCTTTGAACGTGAAACTTTTTCAGAGTTAATGGAAAACGTTTAAAAAGTGAGAGCGAAGCTACAGGAGTTGGACTAGACCAAATTTTACGAAGGCAAAAATCACGCGCTTAAATTGCGAGTAAGACGATGCAGAAACAAACTTCCTTGTCAGGGCGCCGAAGAAGAAATTAAGCTGAAAAAGGCAGTTAAAGGCTAAAACGCGATCGAAAAACTTGAAAGAGTCTCATTGATACTTACTGCTATTGCTATTTCTTTCCTCCTCACTAAAGCGACGTCTACAGAAAAATCTGATGGCTCGATTATTTGCCGGGTTAATCCAATAAAGACTTGATGGGATTCCATACACTCTTATTACGTTGTTATTGTAACTCATGTAGGCGTGCGGCCATGCATCGTCATTGAAATCGGTTTGCTCCCATCCATCTCCTGGGTTGTTGGTCTCTATGCATTTCCAGCTTCTATCCGTGACCACTCCGTTACTGAACACTCCGAGGAATCCACCCGACCATTCTTCTCTGTTGTGAACGGACACGGCGATGATTTTCGTTTCGCTAGAAAAAGAAATCCACCTCGCGGCGTCCCAGATGCCATTGTTGTGGCCAACAAGGCAGCCGTCTGCGAAAACAGTAAGGTTTTCGATACCGGCTAAAACCCCAACAAAATCTGCAAAAAATAAAATAAATGTGCCCAATACGTAATACACTTAAAACTCACAACTCAAATTTGAGGGGTGGCATGAATTGGTAAACTATTCAACAGACTGAATCGAATTATACAGAGAGAATTACTTCGCCGAGAATCATGGACGAGGAAGCGGTTCTGTATTGAGATGTTAATGTAATTTTCACTTATTGCCGGGAACATGGCGTAGTTTTTGTCGTTCTGTATATTGAAACAGTCGCATAATATGTGTTTGTCTGATCACCTGTTCGTAAGGTATAACTTCGTTTACCTTTTGTATTTGTTTGGCTTGTACGCATACACAGCCACAGGATAAAGACGAAAGCTCGGATCATTCTAGTTTCTGTTCCCCGATGTCACTACATGTACCTGAAACTGACTGGGATTATATGTTTCTGTACGTCAGTACATCAACTTGTAAATAGCTCCTCTGGAATACAAATGTATTTTCATACAATACATGTATTGCTGAAATATTTCAAGCAGGAAGAGAGAAATATCAATTAAACACCGCGTCAAATTTGACTTGTTAATCGGAGTTTTGAAATATCTCGCAAATAATACCACTGATTTTCTGATATCAGCAGATTCGTGAAACTGGGGTTATTTTTCTGTTTATCAATACATCAACTTGCAATGTAAGTTGTCCTGGAATAAAAATGTACTTAAAGCAGCTCAGTCACGGAAATTTGAGTTATTTTGCCGGCCACGTACAAAATTACCTTTAAATTGAAGGAAATCTGAAAATAGTAGTTTAGTAAGATAGGGGAACAAGGATGGTTAAAGATGGAGAAGATTAACACGGATTGCAAACGACAAGCTTTTAAGATGCGCAAACCGTGACGTAGCTCTTTTAGTTGGAGTTTTGTCCTTAACTTACTATGCACGCTGGTCGAATCTCTCTATATCGTGCCGTCTTGACAACTGATCTATCAAACATGCTCCTAATACAACATACATGTATTGATCAAATATTTCAAACAGGAAGAGAGAAATATCGATTTATCACCGCGTTACACTAACCTTGTTAATGAATTTTGAAATATCTCACAAATAAATAATACCACTAATTCGCTGATATCAAGAGATTCGAGAAATAAAACTAATATTCTAATAAAATGGCACCTTTTCTATTTCTTTCTTAAAATTTACATTCGCCTTTTTTTCTTAACATGATGTTGTAAGATAATTAGCCAAGCACATTTATCATCCTCCACATTGATGCGAGTTCCTGTTTTATGAATAAGTGACGACCACGTGATTATTGACTCAAGGTCACGATACCAAGAATTTTAGGAGTCAACGCTATGGAACTCTGATCTATAACTCGTACGCAAGTTTCTTACTAAGAAATGATAATTCTTAAGCATTATTGCTGGAAAGGCGAAAAGCCAATGAAATTTTGCTTGGCCGCACCGGGAAAGGTTAATAATGCAGGCAACGATGTTTGAGCAACCTCGTCCAATATAACGTTTCTTTCTATATTTTTCATTGATAAACATGGTTACCAAATTCATTAATATTACATTTCAGATTTCTCGTGCCAAAGATTCATATTTTTTATCATGGTGTTTGCACAATTCCGTATCTTTGGCACGAAATCCGGAGTAAGTCTTCCTTCTCATTATGGCTGCTATTTATAATAATAATAATAATAATAATAATAATAATGATAATGATGATGGGAGTGATAGTAATAGTAATAGTAAAAGTAACAGTAATAGTAATAATAATAGTAATACTGGTAATAGTAATAATAATAATAATAATAATAATAATAATAATAATAATAATAATAATAATAATAAGGATGACTTAATGGGGTAACTGAGGGTTGAATCGCGCTCATAAAAAAAGAAAATTATAGGTTTGGGTCCCCGCCCCTCTCTCGTGTACATGGGTCAGTGCTTGAAAGAGGTTTATACGAATAAATGAGTTAAACGTCATAACATCTAAAGGATTTGTTTAAAAAAATGTTTAAAAAAAATTTAAAAAAGTAACAGATTGCCGTTATGGAGACGACATTTAAGTGCATTGACTAAATTTGTAGCTCCAGGACTACTAAAATTAACATATTTCTTCTGATAGATAATTAATAAACGTAGTTTTTTTTTGGTAATTGGTCGTGAGATAATCAAGAACGTGTGTGTGCTGTTGAAAACAAACGGTACCCGTCACAAATACTGAATTTTTTTTTTTTTTTTTTACCATCTACCACAATCGATTCGTACGTTTTGGTCATAATCAGTCGGGTTAATTAATCTACAAATCGAATTTTGAGTGAACCAGTTTAATTTGAACTGAAATATATCAGCATTTTTAATTTGCAAAAAAGTGGGATCAATGTGAAAATTAAAAGTTTAACTTTTTTGCCATTCTGGGAACTTCATCGTTAGTAGACGCCAATTTAGTCAATCAAATTTCGGCGAGTTTGTCAATGGATAGACACTGGCGTAATCTGAATCAACACATTTTACTAAGGTTTTCTGTTTTTTCTTTTAAAAAAAGATGTAATTTCATTGATATTATACTACGAGTGGTATTTGTGTTAATCACATTAAATATGAAGAACTTCAGCTTCAATCTGCTGGACAGCAGGCACATGATAATAGGAATCATCACCGAATGGTTTGAGTTGAACGATATAAATAAGTTTTTTTCGCAAAAGAAGGTTAACTTCCAGACTGACGTTGGGTCAGTTTCACCAAACCTTAAACTTTACCTTGCAAATAGTTCGCAGGGTGCCCATGTAAAGTTAAACAGCCACGGTACCACGCATTCAAAAGGTGTGATGGTATTGTTCAAGCCAAATTTAGATTTTGAAATCGAAAGCGCCATCGCTGACAAGAAAGGTCGGTATCTGTTGCTAAAAACCAACATGTTTGAATCGTCCTTCTTGCTAAGCAATATTTACGCGCCAAATGACATTACCGCTCAGACAGCGTTTTTTCGTAACCTTGACAACATTCTTTTACCGTATGCAGATTCACAAATCATCTTGGGAGGCGACTTGAATTGCTCATTAGCACCTATAGATAAAACAGGTGGAGCTCCGGTGCAAAAGAAACAAAAAGTCATTGATGAGATTGAAGGCTTAGTCGGACGATTCAAACTTCAAGACATTTGGAGAGATCAACATCCCAACAAAAAACAATACACATGGCGCGATAATTCCTTGAAAGTGCAATGTCGTTTGGATTACTGGCTTGTTTCGAAAGAATTGCCGTCTGCCATTGATATAAACATCATCAACCCCACAATATCCGATCACAGCGCTATCGCTTTTACTTTACAATCCAAAGAATATGCTAAACGGGGACCCGGGTTTTGGAAAATTAACAACTCGTTGTTAAAAAACGCAAACTTCATTAATGAGCTCAAAAGCAAAATACCCGAATACAAAAATAAACACAGCTATCTCGCTGACAAAGGCCTGTACTGGGACATGCTCAAAATGGAGATAAGAGGATTTTGCGTCCAATATTCAAAAAGGAAAAATAGAATAAAAAGAAATAAGGAACGCGACCTTCAAAAAGAAATTGACGACATGATGACCTTACTGCAATCAAATAGATCAAAAGAAAACATTGCGAAGCTTTACCAATTAAGAGCCCAACTCAACCAGATTGCTGAATATAAAACTGAAGGAGCAATGATTAGAAGCAGAATACGTTGGCATGAACAAGGGGAGAAAAACACCAAATACTTTTTAAATCTCGGAAAAAGGAGGTTCACAAAAACACATATAACTAGACTTAAAACGGACGAAGAAAGGGAAACTACCTGCGAAAATGAGATTTTAGAAATGCAAAGAGCATTTTATGAAAATTTGTATGCAAAGGCCCCCTGCAATAGTGACACACATAATGCCTTCCTACAAGACCCCAACCTGGTTAAGTTAGAAGAGCACGACCTGCATGAGCTTGAACAGCTTTTATCTAAAAGCGAGTGTTTCAATGTCCTCAAACAGTGTGCCAAAAACAAATGCCCAGGCAGTGATGGCCTCTCGGTTGAGTTTTATTTGCACTTCTGGCATCTACTCGGCGAAGAAATGGTAGAAAGTTTTAATTACGCCCATAAATTAGGAAAATTAAATATCACTCAAAGACAAGGTATAATAAAGGTCATACCAAAAAAACGAAAGAACCGGCTGTATTTAGAAAATTGGAGACCATTAACGTTACTTAATGTTGATTATAAAATAGCAACAAAATCAATAGCTCACAGAATCGCTTAAGTCCTTCCCAAATTAATAAATGAAGACCAAACTGGCTATGTCAAGGGCCGCTACATAGGACAGAATATTAGACTCATCAATGACATCATGAAGATAACTGAGCTGGAAAACATTCCCGGCATGGCGATTTTTATTGACTTTAAAAAAGCCTTCGACACCGTTGACTGGAACTTCCTTTTTAAGACCTTGGAGGCTTTAAATTTCGGCCCTCAGTTACAACAGTGGATTCGAACCTTTTACGCTGACTGTTCAAGCTGTGTAACAAATAATGGTTACGCCTCCGCTTTCTTTAATCTACAAAGAGGTGTTCGCCAAGGGTGCCCACTTTCTGGCTCCCTGTTTGTGCTCTGCGCCGAAATTCTTGCTAACGCAATAAGGTCTAATGCAGATATCCAAGGAATCAATATTTACGGAAAAGAATTCAAAATTTCACAATACGCAGACGATACCACTGTTTTTGTTTCCGATAGTATATCTGCCCAAAATTTATTCCAACTGCTCAATGCCTTTCAAAACTGCTCAGGTCTCGAAGTAAACAAAAGTAAAACAGAGGGCATGTGGCTGGGCGCAAACAAAAACAACTTGGAGGAACCTCTAGACATAACATGGCCAAAAGATCCCATACTTGCGCTCGGTATACACTTCTCCTATGATGAAGAGGCCGCCTTTCAAAAGAACTTTGAACAGAAATTGTCTTCAATGACTTCCCTACTTAACCTGTGGTACCCTAGGAATTTAACTCTACATGGCCGTATTGTCATCCTAAAAGCACTAGCCCTTTCCAAACTTATTTATAACACCGCTGTCCTCCCTGTTACATCTAATTTCATTCAAAATGTTAATAAAGTTATATCCCAATTCGTATGGCGCAAGAAAACCCCAAAGATAAAGCAAACCACAATGATTGGACCGAGAGCAAAAGGAGGTCTTGGAATGCCTGATTTTGATGCAATAAACAACGCTCTCAAAGCGACCTGGATCCGAAGACTTGATAACGGTTACCCTTCCGCGAGCTGGACGCATATCCCTGTTACCATGTTAGAAAAATGTGGTGGCAAATTTCTCCTTAAGTGCAATTTTGATCTCAAAAATCTCAATGTAAGAATTCCTCTCAAATTTTACGAGAAAGCCTTGTTGGCTTGGCAGTCAATCAATTTGTTTACTCCGTCCTCAGAAGAGGAAATACTCGATGAAATTCTTTGGAACAATAGATTCATCAGGATTGGTAACTACTCAGTGTACTACAAAGAATGGCATGAAGCGGGTGTAGAAAAAATTAGAGATATCTTCAATGGTGACACATTTACATCTTACCGAGATTTCTGCTGTCACTTTGCCCTTAAAACTAACTTTCTAACCTATTACGGTTTATGCCAAGCAATTCCATCTAACTGGATTAAAACTTTGAAAGGCAAATTACAGCCGCATTCGAAGGAACCTACAAACATGGATAGAATTCCCCTTGAGAAGCTCTCTTGCAAACTTGCTACTAACTACCTTGTTGAAAAGAAGTTCGTTTCTGCCACCGCCGAAAAAAGACTGAAAAGAGCTAATTTGAACGACCAGCAAATTCATCAAACGTACATGATGCCTTTCAAGGCCACTAAAGATATTTAACTCTCGATGTTTCAGTTCAAGATTGCACACCATATTTTACCCACCAATGCTGCATTACATAAATTCGGTATTAAAGAGCACGACCGCTGTCATTTATGTGCTGAAAAGCAAACAATTACACATCTCTTCGTAACTTGCCCCAACGTCCAGCTGTTTTGGACAGAGTTTACTGATTGGTGGTACAGAAAAAACAATACTGTAATCACGCTCTCTGAAGCACAAATACTTTACGGCATCACAGACACCGTGCCTCTGTGTCTCGGTTTAAACCTCTGTACAATAATTGCAAAATATTATATTTACACCGCTTCAAAAAATGAGGAAGATTATTTTTTAGACGCTTTCTTGGCTACCCTTAGAAACAAAATAGAAATAGAAACTAGCAGAGCAAAGGTGCAAGTTAAACTGTAAATATAGCTAAATATACTGTAAATTGTCGCTTTCTTGTCATTTTTTTTTTTTTTTTTTTTTTTTTGCAGTTTTCACTAGTTCTAGTAACTGTAGTAAAAGTTTGTAGTAATTGTCCGCGATTAAAAAGTAGTGTAACGTAAGCGGTTTAAATAATACTGTTGTTTTCGTCAAGCATTGTAATTAGAGCAAGTTGTAATTAGCGTAAGTAGCTGTATTGTTGTAGTTTTATACGTAGTTTTTTGTAATTAATAATGTAAGTATGCGTGCTGTAAAAAATAGATAATTAATAATAATAATAATAAAAAAAAAAATGTAAAGTTAAACAAACTTTCTTAACTTGCTGTCTTCCGTCAGATAAAACAATATGCATCCGACCTTTTACCGTAAAAAGTGTGCTAGTTATTTGGCTGTGCTCCAGAAATACATATGTAGAAAGGCTACCAAGAAAACGGCTATTACTGGGCTTTTAGTGTTGACTTAAGCAAACGTTTCTTTAAGTCTTTCATCACTTAATGCCGAGCAATTGAGCGAGCTCGCTTTTTACGATAACTGCACAAATTCTCGCGCGTTCATTGGCTAATTTTTATTGTCAATACACGGACAGACACATGAATTTATAATTTATGCGACGCGTCAACGAGCGAGAGGGGATATTTGACAATTTGTTATCGTAAAAAACAAATTGATGTCAGTTTTTAATGCGTCTGTCCTGTTATTGACAATGAATTTCGTCATAACATTGTCAAAGTAGTCTGCGGATCCACAGCTACGTTGACAATGTTATGACGGAGTTCATGATCAATAACAGGACAGACGCATGAAAAACTGACGTCAATTTGTTACATTGAGCGAAGTGATTTTCAGCGAAGAAAATTGTTTCACCACGTTATGACAGAATCAATCGTTCCTATATGGGGACTGTTTATTAAAGCGCCTTAAAATTTGTGAAGTGGAACTCTGGAGTGATTTTGAAGTTTGTCAGACTGAAGCTTGCAAGGTGACGAGAATATAATTACATTCTTTTTTAATAAGAACATTGTTTTCCCGATCCAGGCTATATATTCTTAATTTTCTGCCGATTTTAGGCTGAAAATATTCTTGTGAATATTCTTAGATTATAGCGTATGACACTTCGTTTTCAAATGTATTAGGTGCTGAACGGTGTTAAAGTAGTTTTGGAGCCAGCTTGCAGGTAATAAGTCCTGATATGACTCATATAACTTCTTGTAGAAATATTATTAGCATCGAAAATACGGCTAGTGCTCTTCTTTGTTATTTTTTGTTGTTTGTTGGCTAGCTTTGCCGTTTAGAGAAAAGAAGAATTTTATACGGGTTAGGTAGATATATAGTTGTCATTCACACGTTTTCAACACAAAATTATATTCTTTTCAAAATCTCAGTCTCAGGTTTTTTCTGAAGATATTCTTAAAATTTCGCAAATTTCAGCCTCAATATTCTTAAAAGAGTGTAACGGAGTAAAATTGTTTATGTTCTTTTGCGTGCCGATGTCAAAACACCCATTTTCATTCCATCTAAGGTGTGCATTATGCAGGCAGATAGAATGGTTTTCCCTGCACCTTAATTACAAAGATTATTACAAATATAGAAATGTTTAGGATGAAAATATTATTGTGAATATTCTTAGATTACAGCATATGACATTTCCGTTATCAAATGTATTTGGTGTCTGGATTCTGGTAAAGTAATTTTGGAGCCAGCCTGCAGGCATTAAAGCCCGACATCACACACATAACTTCTTGCAGAAATATTACTAGCATTGAACACACGGCTAGCGCTGTTTTTGTTGCTTTTTGGTTAGTTTTGCCGTTTAGAGAAAGGAAGAATTTATAACGCTTAGTTTAAGACAAATTTTTAACACAAAATAATATTCTTTTCAAGATCTCATTCTCGGGTTTATCATTAAAATGTTCTTAAAATTTCGCACACTTTAGCCTGGGAATTCTTAAGAAATATATTCTTATAAAAAAAAACGGGTATCGAGTTTGCGATTGTCTGTTTGGTAAAAGGGATGAATTATCACTCAATTCGGCAATCGCAACAGACAATCAGTAGAATTTTGTAAGATCGCTTTTTCATGCTGGGAAGCGTTTCTATGTAAGTAATATTCTTTTTAATATTACTATCATATCAAAAATCTTCATAAATGATCAGGTGATAACTTTTTCATTAAGTTTTATCTATCTCCAGTCAAATCACATGTTATTTCACGTCGAGAGCAAATGAGAAATTATCTGCAATTTAAAACCAGAATTACTAAGACAATAAGTTGTAAAAAGTTAACAATGGACCTTTAAGAAGAGAAAATCTATAACCAATAGAACTTAAGCTATACGGTAAGTTTTATTGTCCAATCAGATCAGCTGTTAATTGCAAATTGTAACCAGGAATACATTTTCACAATGACCTTCGATTTTGTGTAACTAAACGGTCCTCTTGAAAACTTGAGGTGTACCGGTCGTATTAGAAGGAAGCTTGATGGTGAGTTCAATTGTAGAAAATTTCTGGAGAGTAGAGTCTGGGGTCATATTGTCTGATTACTGTGAACACTTTAAGATAACATTGCAAAGAGGGTAAATTTTAATAAGTTTTTTGGGTTTCTCGTACACTTTGCCTGAAAAATTGCTTTTTTTATTGTTTCACTTAAACACAACGTTGCTTGCTAAGACTCTCTAGCAACAAGATTGCTGGTAATCCTCTGAAAAAGCCGCTTAAACTTCAATTCTGTTGCGTTGTGCATCCCTGAGTCACATTGAGGTTATAATTTGGTTGAATTTCAGTGGCTTGCGCTAAAAACGCACAAATAAATTCCCCTTGCTCATTCAAAAGAATATCTTATTGCGAACATTGCGCAAAATGTAATTTATAGGACCATCCGCATGCATGTTTGTCGTTATTCAGATAGCTTTTCGTATATCATGCCGGGGCTTTTTTAAATAACCAAAGAAGAAGACTGACCTGGCCTGAGAATCAGATAAAATTCCTACCTGATTTGTTAAATATATTTTTAATTTTGTGGTTAAACTTCACTTTCACACATCTAACCATCCGCGACTATTGACACCTGGTTTTCAATTATTTTGTTTATCGTTAGGACCTCCCAAATCAGGAACATTCTAGGAATAATTTATGGGTAGATCGATAAGAGCGTTGCTTGACAACTAAAACACGCTAAGGTACACACTGAGTTTTATCCGGTAATTTAATTGTCTCTTCTGCCTTGGATGGCAAAACGCGGACGACCATACTGCTGCTTGAGAAAGCCCGGCTAGAAAAGTTTATGCATATATTTAGCGACGTTTTTCTCAAAATCAACGGCATTTTGACCCTACTTCAAAATTTCGCAATCACGCAAAATAGAATAAAATCTTTGAGAGAGGTTTCGTGTTATTTTTAAAATAAGAGAACTTCAGATTTAATTTCCATGTCCAACTGACTGCGAAAAGTTTTCAAGGGCAAAAGCAAAACCTTCAAAATTCTTACCCGAATTTTCCTACAGTTTTGTCGTATAACGCCGCTTCTGTTTACGAGGGAAATAAGAGGAGATGAGAAAGGGAGCTTCATGAGGTAGCGAGGTCTGAATGAGGATGTGCCCAAGAAACGCGCGCTTTGCTTGCTGAATTCACCTTTGAAATAAAAAATTCAAGGCGGAGGGGGTACTAGCTATGGACTCTGTAGGAAGGCTCCACACGAAAAGGGCTTGTTCAGGTCTATAAAAGTTTTCACGAGTTGAGGTATAGAATAGGGTAGGGAAAACTGGTAGTAGGTATTTGCTTTCCAAATATCTCATATAGGGGTACATTAGTGACTGATCTTGTTAGTAATATCGAACATTTGTTGACGGAGACACTTGTAAGTAATAATAATCAATAAATCATTCAGAATATTTGTTTATTTATAGTTGTAACGTTGCATTTTAAAACAACCACACAGCCAAATAACCCGAGTAAATAAACCCTACAGTTCTCCATTGTCATGGAACAGAAAAAAACGAATGCTAGGGCGCGTGACAAAACTAGGATTAAACGAATGCGCTACAGGCAGTAAAAACCCGCGTGTAAGAACCTACTGGTTTAAGAAGCTGATGGCAGAAATCTGCCATTTTTTACCAAAAACCAAAAAAATATTAAAACCAAAAATTATAAAAACCTGTACGTTTAGCCAAACAAGATCAAGCAAGTTCTTATAGACCCTTATATCTGGGTTACAGTTAAATTATGAAATATTGTTATAGATGCAACACTCACTAGCTAGATAATAATAATAATAATAATAATAATGATAATGATAATGATAATGATAATGATAATGATAATGATAATGATAATGATAATGATAATGATAATGATAATGATAATGATAATGATAATGATAATGATAATAATAATAATAATGAACTTATTATCTGTAATCAGTTGTGTTAGGCTTATAATACAGTTGTGAATAAATACTGTATATTCAAGGACCAAACCAGTTCTGGTAATCAACAACTATATCTCCTTCATAGAAATCAAGAACTTAATTAATAACCCGCTTAACCTTGATTGCCAATAACTACCCCAAAATACAAGTTGACCTATTTTGCCAGACTATTGAGGTTCTTACACGCTGGTTAATTTTTACTGCATTTTTTAGTTTCGGCCGTATGACGAACGTAGTGGTCGCCTTTTCCCTGATTTCAAAGGTTTCCTCTGTTCCATTTCTCAGTTAACTGTGAAGACGAGTTTCTAAGCGAATAGTGTTGTCTCAGTAGCAGGCTAAATTCATATATCAAAAACGAAAGCCCGTTTTGATCACATCTCTTCAGAGAGGTGAAAACACAGCGTGTAGCGGAGTAATTTTGACTTCCTACGAGGTGTTTGGAAATATGCATGGTGAAACACTGTCTTGAATGTTTGATATATCTTCTCAATCGAAACTAATTAATAATAAGAAGAAAACGGATAACTTCAATTCAGTACCTCTGATGTTTCTCAATTTTTTTGTAACAAATAGTCAAGTACACAGTTATGGCACGAAAACAGCCAGTAGTTATCGATCACACCATTGTCGCATAAACCTTTGCCAATTTACTCTACCAAGGCCCTAAAATTTGGAATTCTCTACCAGTATCTATAACTAGTTTAACAAGCTTTTCCAACTTTAAGAAAAAGTTGATCACATTTTTATTTACAAAATAGTGAATTGGTCATGCCACGCCCGCAGAACTTAAAATTATTAATATATTTACTTCTGAGGTGGCCTCCGTTATAAGTCTGGTGGTTTCTTTTAAAGGTCTCCTCGCCGCTTTTTGAGTATTGTCAATATCTTTTGTTATTATTTACGTGGCAAATAAATGATGATGATGAGAAAATAAAATCTTAAAAATCTATGCTAATTAAGATGAGATATCCAAACACCGTTCACGGTCATGTCGTTTCCTTTGCTTAGGCTTGATGAATTATTAATGAGTTTGAGAAAGAAGAAAGACAACCTTTGGGAATTAACAGGATTCGTCGCCGAAAGTCGTTCGATCCAATACTTAGTTCAGTATATCCTCGAGACAGACCTGATAGAAAATTGCCAAATGCACTTCTTTGTCAAGGTAACAATTTATTGCAGTTGATTTAAACCAACTGTTATAAGCCTCTGCTTTTGATTCCGTTAAAATTTAACTTATCTGAAGTTGGATGTACTAGTATTAATGACGACTTAACTGGAATTCATAACCAGTGCATCTATTGCTTGTTACATGTTTACGCAGTTGTGTTCAGAATGCAAAAACATTGACAGTATCGAAGGAAAAAAAGCTAAATAAAAATGTATTCGTATTCTTCGCTTCACTAGCCAACATTATTTAGTATAAACCTACTAGCGTTCTATCACGAATGCCGTTCTCTGATTGGCTACGCTACTCACTATCTATTTTGTTGTAGATAGTGGGTAGCGTAGAAGTGTGCGCTTGTTAACAAAATGACGGCCGCTTCTTGGCGTTTTCGAGGTGTCTGTGACGAGAATTTGAATCAAGTTTTGAACGACTAGTAGATTTATACTAAAACAATTAGATTATTTGCCCTCGATTTCCATGGGTAGTAGTGACTTGGGCTGCGCCCTCGTCAACTATCACGCGATAGAAATCTCGAGCTCATACTCTAATTGTTAAATATATTGCCAGTCCGGTCAGTGCATTAAGGAATTGCCATCTTGCACACTTATTCCACCTCTTAACCTGTTTATTTCCTTTCTATTCATGGGATCTCCTTCTTCGACAACTGTGTACACCGAGGTTGCAGCTGCGTATTCTAAGACCGATCAGAGCCTGGGTACATGTTTTTGATCTCTCAAATAATGTTGTTTAAATGTCACAGTGTTATTATATTTTAGGCAGGCAAATAAAAGAAAAGACCGGAGCCGATATGTAGACAGGCACCCGACATAATGACTTAAAAAGCTGTAGAAACGTGAGCTTGTCCAATGCACAGAAAATATTGGACCAGAAATACATTATTCTGATTGGCTGCTCTTAGTTATAGACCTTCTAGGCTGTCTTGGTAATGCAATAAATTATAGCGAAAAACCAATATGTAGTTTGATAGGGATTAATGCGTCACATAGTTACCTGTGACTGTTTTCGCGGTTGAAGATTTACACTCACAAGTTCCATCGCCAAATAATTTCACTTGGTTACTTGAGGACAGTTAACAGGTCCAGAACACAACGACGTTACTCGAGAAAACGAAGAAAGAAGGCAGACAGAAGGTTTTTCAATTCATATTTATATATCATGTCATGTCAATTAACAACTCCAGTGAAAATGGTGAAAGGTTTTCATTGTAAATTAATCCCGGGAATAACCTTGATTATTTTTTATTTCTGTTTTCTTTTTTCAGGAGCCCATGGACTCCTGCTTTTTTTAAATACTTTTTTTGCAAAGATATTTTTCATTGTATAGAAAACCCGATCCGTGCTTCAATTCGTCTTTGTTCAACCGCTCGGACGCTTCGTCAGCTCCGCGTGGGTCGTCAATTCTATTCGGCCATTCTCTGAGGTGCTGGACAGCTGTACTAAGTAACTTCCAGCTCTTTAGCATCTTCGGCTGGTTAACCTTTAGAGAACTGTACTAGCCTACGGCCATTGGGTTCACTTGCATCGGGTAGAATGGTGCGACACTCACGCTTAATGAGTGAGATCGTTTGGCGGGCTATTCGAGCGAAAATACTCGATAAAGCGTCGGTTTTAAAAAGGAATTGAACTAGATATAGCCTGAGAATCAGATTCATTTTTTTGTCTGGTTGTCACTAAAGTTATCCAGTTTTCCTTCCTACAACATCTAGAACATTTCCAAACAATTTTCAATCTCTCAGTTGTTGCAACGTAGTGAATTAATATAAATACAACTTCCTCGATTAAGTAGTACCCAAGATTCTAGAATATCGCACATCGGTCGTTCATATAGCTCATTCAAAGGGTATCCCAAAATGGTGCACAATGTTGTAAGCACTGTATAAGAAGAGTGTACAAAGCAGCCGTGTGTCTAATTTGAAGATAGATTTGTATGGGCGACACAAGATACTACGAAAGTCGCGCAGACTGCTTTTATTCAAAAAAAAAAAAGACTTGTTACGGATTGAGTTTGTGATTAAAAAGGTGTCGAGTTAGTAGTCACGAATTTAGGACAAAGAAAAATCTTCGCGTTTCTCATGGCATCTGAGTTTTATCTACCTGTGAAACTATTTTCTCCTCTACGAAGACTACGAACCGCGTCACGCTAACAGTGTATTGTCGTTTCATGCTATTTTTTGAATGCTACTGTAAAATCTAAAGCATTCTTGTTGAGGATTTCTATATCGGTTTTACTATGCTACCGCCAGTAAATGCCCGAACGTAGTGGCAAATAAAGCATTTAAAATACTGTCAATTATCAGTTATGGCAGCTGGTATATGTGTCTCTCAGCATGATAAACATTTCCGTTATTTTCAAAATCGCTAGTTAACATTAATGCATGGATCAAGTATAATGAAAGCAAACAATAATTCAAATTTTCAGGATCACATGAGTTTCAAAGCTGGATGTTTAGTAATTTAAACAAAAGGAATGAAGAAAGATCGAACAACATCCAAACGCCCTAGTTTAACTACCCGACATGCTAATGACACTGTCGCCTTGAAATCTAAATTGCTTAAAGCGTGTTACCAAATGTCGTGTACCTGTCAATTGAAAATTAACATTAACCCACTCACTGACTTCTATAATTTTGTTCCGAGTCGTGTTAGCTCTTAAAATGTAGTGGTAAATCGCCGCAGTTCTATATAAATTTATTTTCACTACGTGCCCGCTTGAAACGTATCAATAGTGTAGGAAGAATGAAGAGCTAAATGACATTTTTTTTGGAAAAAGCGAGAACAAATCTTGACATAAAAATTCAAGTGCTAACAGGTCAGTTTGCTTCCTGAATTTCAAATTCGGGCTAATGTAAGCAAAAATAAAGTTCGTCATTTGTTAAAACTGAATTAACAACCCAGAACCCCAACTTCTAGAATGCAACGTTTTCTTGTAGCTATTCAGGGAAACGTTTTATCACCACAAAAAAGGTTGTTTGCGTTTCAATATTGTTAGTGGGCCAACATCCCACCTGCTATCATGCGCCTGCAGTATCAACGATCGGCGGTCGAGATTAAGACTCTTAATGCGCGTGTCTCGGTGAGTTAACACCAAACATCAAATGTCAACCCAACAGATGGTCCATACGGTAATTACCCATCGTGCTTCCTTTCCATACAGTCTTCCTTGGAAGATTTGTGTATTTATTCACTCATAAGCTGAACGCGGCAATTAATCTTACAACATCTTTTTCAGTGACCTCAGGCGCTGCAGCGATCATTTGAATAACTCAATGCAGTTTGCACCACACAGTCTCTCTGTATAGTTTTCCTTGGAAGGTTTGTGTATTTATTCACTCATAAGCGGGGCGCTGCAATCTTACAACATCATTTAACATTGAGAAACCTACGATAACACCTTTGTCTCTAGAGACACACGGTTGCCAACTTAAAAAGGTAGGCGCTGCAAGGCGTGTTTAACATCCGTTCGTAAATAATTTGAATCCTTAAGCTTGTATTTGTCGAACTATCTCAGAACAGAACCTAGGAGCCCTAACCTATAATTACTTGATAGTTATACGCTCTTTGCGCTGTTTGTTAGTACTTTAACAGTATCAAACTGACCTGATCAGTCGTCGCAAGCTCATTTCTGGCAAGAGATTCTTCATATCCGTCTGTTACATGATAACAGTGTGTTATTTTATTCTGTAAACAGTGGTCAATGCTGATCACTCACGAACTCATCGAAAGAAACAGAGACCTTTCGTAAAATCTCCACCTAGTCTTGTCGTGTTTTTCAACAGTTCTTTGAGCCGTGCTAACGAAAACCCGCAGGAACGGTCACATGTACTATAGCTATTTTACACATACTATTCTACAAAGCATGAACTTGCTCGTAGTCTGGGGGCGGGCGGTTTCTCCCCGATATTTTGGATGAAGGTTTGCGGCGCCACACTTGAAACCCTTACCCTCGTTTAGACCAAAATATGAGGTTTTTAAGACCCCTTCTCACAACTGACCAAAAAATCGAAACCCTATTTCATAGTAAAAGGGTTCAAAAAAGTAGGCCTTACATATGCATACATAACTCACAAATGTAAACGAGTACCCCCCGACCCTCACTAAGCAGTGGCATTAGAGAAACTGATTTATTTTTTTGTTAACCTTCTTGAATGAAAGTAAATATCTCCCCATCCAACAGTGACCAACTGTCAGAAAATTTATGAGGTTATCTTATTTGTCAAATAAAGAGGAGCCAAAAGTTAGGCAGCTGCAGAGATATAAGTTCAAGTTTTGATCGGCGTTTTTCACGTCAGATTAGGACATCTCGTAGATTTAATATCTGATCGGAAAGCCATCATTTTTTAGAGAAATGAAAACAGTATCATGCGTTGTAACTCAGAAAGAGATCTTGCAATTTTGTACATGCCAACAAAACATTGTAATGAAAGCATCATTTTGTTATTCTCAGTGAGTAATGTATACAGAGGACATCGATATGACATGACAGTCAGTTGATTTGCCACGGGCTTACGTCAATAAAATATATATTTAGAACCTCCTTTAATCTTTCTGGTTACAATTCCCCGGCCTTTACTTCACTTCACCTAGTTTTGGTAACCTTGCGCCTATCTTGACAGAGTAACAATCTGCATAAGTGTGCTGAAAAACGAAATGTTCAGGCAATCCATTTTACCTACAGTAATAAGAAATGTTGCCAAAGTATTGTAAAATTTTGGGATTTGCAAAATCTAATATAAATAAGTGCTTCGATCGAATAAATTTCGCGTGGGGACGTTGGCGGTGTGATTGACTCACGGAAATATACTAGTATCAATCTTGAAGCTGTAAAAGGACGGAAAGAAAAGGTATTGGACATTTTCAAAGAATGCTTGTGTTAACTATATTTTACTCTAGGTGGAACTATTGTAGTCCGATTATTCACAGCCCTCAATTTTCGCGTGTAACTTTGTTGAGTCACACCTGCTGTTAATTTCTTTTCCCAAAGCCATAGCTCAGCTCGACCAATCACAACCGTCATACTAAAACCAATATTCAATTCTGTATACTCATAATATTGCGGCAAAGAAAAAGGGGAAAAAAAAAATTATAATAGCGTGTGTTACAGCATTGTTTTAAAGTTCGTTCAAAGCTGCACTTAGTTTTAATTCAGGCTTGTGCAAATATAGCTAAGGGTCGTTAGTACGATACCTTACCAGACTCAAAGAAAAGATTAAGAATTAGTGTTAACTAATAAATCGAATTCACAATAGCCTCCTCGGACACATTATCTGAGTGTAGTTTTGATTGACAATCGGCAACAACAAATGATGTTAATGTCTCAGAAGCTATAACTAATCTTAAAATTATAAAAACGATGGTACAGGGAGTGTTCCTATCCATCAGTCTCTTCCGATCCCTTTAGTTTTCTTCTTTATGTTGGGGGAAAACGTTTTGCAAAATGACACATTATTCAATTCACGTATAATTCATCGGAAATTGATTTTGCTAGCTTAGCAACACTTAATTAAGTACAACAAACAGCGAAAAAAAACACCCGTTACTGCTGATTACAATATACGAGTTTTAGCCAAGTTTATAGGCTGTTTTTTTTATTATAACTTTACATTTTTATTTGCTATACCGCAATTTCTCTAATTAACTAATATTGTTAGTTATCTAACTAAAAAAGTGGGGTAGGGAATTTGTTTTCGTTAACACGTCAACATAAATAAAGCTGTGTACCGCAGGCTTTAGGGGAAAATTTTAATTACCATCTTTAGCTACACATAATGATACAAATAAACAACAAGGTAAAACTAAATATTGGATAAAGTAGCTTGAGGTTCGTTGTCATAATGAACCTTTTTATAGTAACACCATATAACCAACTGACGCAATCATAAAGAAAACAGTCACACGAGCTGACGTAATTAGGACCGGACGAACATAAGAACCTGGTCGAAAATGGCGAATCATACCCTCACTATTTCTGTATGTTGTCAGCAAGAAATTGCAGTGGGTTATGCGACACTGCAAAAAAATGGAGTCTTTTCTTCCATCAACTACAAGTTTACGGGTATCGCTGAATCGAAAGCCATAAGTTGTTAATCATCTACTGGTATCAGTTAGTTTCAATCAGTTGGACTAAGCTTTCTCTTCACCCCACACCCCATCACATAATAACAAGCGTTATCAAAAATTCTTGAATTATTGATGGGCATTTTGAGTCTACAATGACACTTTATTACGTATTTATAATATATAGAACCCTGAGCGCGCTCTGATTGATCAAAACCCATGTTTTATCATTGTATACAACATAGAAAAAGCGTGTTTTATGGTGTTGCGCGTATAAAATCTATATCATAAAGCAAATGAAGAAGCCTAGGCCGTGTATTACACTGTGATAAAACACTCCAGACATTTGAGAACACTCCATAAATGTAGAAAACACGAGCCTGCGGCTCGTGTTTTCTACATTTATGGAGTGTTCTCAAATGCCCGTCGTGTAATACAGGGCTTAGGCTTCTTTATTTGTTAATTCTTTATCTGAAAGTAGAAACGCACAATCTAAAGACTACATTTCTTATTCCAATTTCAGCTCATGGCATCTGCATCCGGGAGTTAAAAACAGAATGTACCCAGTCTTTCTCGGTATTTTGTGGCTGTGTACAAAGTACATTGTATCAAACCAAACAAATGCAACAGGTAAATGAACCCATAGATAACGAAAAGACATTTGTTTTCTGTTCAATATTTTGCCATTCAGTTTTCCGTGTCAGGCACCACATATATGTAGTTACGGCTTAAAGGAGCTCCGTCACGTTATTTTGAGTTATTTTGGCCTCGTACAAAATTACCTTTAAATTGAAGGAAGCCTGAAAATGAAAATTTACCAGCATAGAAAAACACTAAAGAGATAATATAAAGCATAGAGGAACAAGGATGGTCAAGGATGGAGATGGCTAACAGTACGGTTTACAAGCGATGAACTTGAAAAATTTAGGCTAAACTTTTCAAGATGCGCAAACTGTGACGTAGCTCCTTTAAAGGCTTAGCTTTGAGTTATCAGTCATGCCAGTCAAGTGCATTAAGCATTTGACGTTCTTGAGCATCAGTGGTAAGGTGTAGCTTTGCATTTTTATGTATTTAAGGAGTGCATGTAATGATCTTTGACAAACATGAAGTGGGTAACATTGCCTCATATTCTGTTCACAAATGCCGCCTTCAATCAGAATTGAATAGACCGATTCGGCAAACGTATTTACATCCCTGTTACCATCCAATTCAGATCATGTGATGATTCATTTGGAAGGTTACATTTGTTTTGTTTGTACTTACTCCCATGCAAGCAGTTGCATGTGACAAATTGCACAATGTCTGACCTCCCAAATGGATCGTCACGTGGTCGGAATTGGGTGATAACAAGAATGTAAACGCGTTGACCAAATCCGTCTATTTGAGTAGTTATACAAATAAAGAACGCACAAAAAACAAACAAACAAAAAAACACTCGAACAAATTTACTTTGAATTCACACTTTCATACAATTATAATTTTCAAAATATTCTTTACGTAGTTAGTTAATCTTTTTAAAATCTATTCACTTGTTTTTTGCAGATTTTGTTGGCATTTTAACTGGTGACGATAACCTCACAGTTTTCGCGGACGGACGTCTTGTTGGCTACAACGGAGGCTTCTGGAACGCGCCAAGGTGGTTTACATTTCCTATCGAAACGAAAGTCATTGCTGTGTCTGTATACAACATACCAGGTCATATAGGTGGATTTCTAGGCGTGTTTAGCAACGGAGTGGCCACGGATGGTACCTGGAAATGCAAAGAAATCCTTATTAGACCAGACGATGGATGGGAAAAAACTAATTTTAATGATAACACATGGCCACACGCTTACGTCAGACATGATAATAGTGGTCCGCTCGGCTTTGATCCCGTGCCTGGAATTCCTCATAATGTTCATTGGATCAGTGTAGCAAATCATAACGCCGTCAGATTCATCTGTAGACGTCACTTTACGGAGGTGGAGAAACGTAGTAACAGCAGTAAGTAGCACAGTTCAGTTTCCCGATTATTCCCGGTTTCAGCCTTATTATCTTAATATCAAACCACTCAGGCGTAAAAAGTTTAGTCGGATCGTTACCGTGCCCAGTATAGATTTGCGCGCTATTGTAGGCTTTTGCTTTGTTGCCAGAAATTTGTTGTACTGTTATTTGTTGGAGTTTTTTTCGTATAATTCTGTCCCATTGAACTCTTATCAACATTACTTTTCATGTAGTTTCACGAGTTTGGCGAGAGTAAACCTCGTAAAGTAAGTCTGGATACGGGCCAAGTGGGTGGTACTCGGTTTCAGAAGCATGAAGCGGCCAGGAAAAATTCCACTCTTACCTGGATGGGATACTGATCCATCACAGGGTAAATCCCCAGCATTAAATTGGCCAGTACCCATTTATCCACCTGGGTGGAGAGCGGCACTTTAAAGGTAAATTGTCTTGCCCAAGAACACAACACAATGTCCCTGGCCAGGGCTCGATCCCGGGCTACCCGATCCGGAGGTGAGCGCACTAACCACGAGGCCACCGTGCTTCCACAGAGTAAACCTGGGGTTGCCTTAAATTTACAGTTTTGGGAATTTGATAAAGTTATTGTGACGCATTCTTCCCATAGTTTTGATAGCAATCCACGCATTAAACCCAAGCCAGACTATCAAGCTGTATCTTGATGGAGTTTTTACGGCAGAAGCGAACGGCAACCTGGCGGTTGTTAAAGATCCGCACGAGCTTCAAGCGATAAGTGTGGAAGATCCGTCTGTTGACCCGAGTGTTTACTTTCTGTCGTCGTCCAGCAATGGTGCTAGAACTGACGACAGATCGTGGAGATGTTCAAGCCAATACCATGAGGGTTGGTTTCTTCCTAATTTTACCGACACTTCGTGGCCAAAACCTTATGCTCCTGTGGGTGATTTCTATATGTATTTCATAGCACCAGATGCTAAGTGGATCCGATATCTTCTGCCGAAAAGTAAAAAGGTTTTCTGTCGGTGGAACACCTCTGTAGGTAAGAGAAATCTCGTACACACAATCCACCAGAGTAATAGCCTATTCCAGTTTGTCGGTCAGTGGGGACGATCGCAAAAGCGGGCTGGCAATCGACCTAAAAGAAACCTTGCATAGAGAGAACCTGGAACTGGCTACACTCTTTTTTCATAAGAATATTGTTTTTCCGGCCGAGGCGAAATATTGTTATTTTTCTGCAAAGTTTAGGCTGAAACAGGAGCCATAATCGGGGACGGAGACCGTAAGTCTTGGGATCCGCGTGCACCTATGATATGGGACAATTTTTCTATTTTTAGAACAAATTGCGCCATCCTGACGTCATATATCCGCGCGGATCCACGCACATGTCTATGGTTGGCCATTCGTTTCAAAATTCCGACAGGGTATACGCGGGTTTTTCTGCCGCGTATACTTGTTTACATACGTTACGTATGGGCTTTAAGTTCATAGATACGACCATTCAGATCGCGTATACACGCATTTTTAAAGGGCCACATATTTGCGTAAATTCAAGCGCGGGGATATGCGGAATAAATGCCCAAATATACGCGTCCTACAAGGACCCATATATACGCGTGCTAAAATGCTCGTATATGCGGGTCTCGTAAATTACGTTGTATATGCCAGCACGAAATGTGCCTTTTAAGAGAATGGCTGTTCGTGTATGATAGCAATGAAAATTACTTTAACTAGAAATCGTCAATATGGCGGCAGTGGTAAAATGCCTTGTCTTGGTCTATCTGCTATTTAATGTTTGTTACTACAGCTCTCCAGTGAATGAACTTCTAGACGGAGTTTGCGTCTTTTGAATGACTGTTTAAGATTTTATCCTAACGCTAACAAAACGACGAAGCCGTGATAACGAGCGCCAAATGCGGCATAGCCACGAGGAGCCTGGGGGGTTCCTGCTGGTTTTCGCGGTTTTGTCGCTTTGTGCACTCGCGCTCAAATTGCTTAAAAAATTGCTAAACCGCCAAGCTACGCAGGCTAATCCTTTAGTTGACTCATTGGACAGAGGTACCAAGGCGAATGCTGAGAAGATATGGCGTCTAGAATCGCTGGTGAGACAAATGCCATATTTACTACTTAGATGGGAAATGTTTGCATTAAGAGCAGTTTCATGTACCTCAGTGTATTCCCATTAGGGCTTTGCCAACTGCATCAGCTTCTAATGGAAGAGTGGGTCGTCCAGCCTATGATATATCAATACCTCAAGGGGAGTTTTAGGAAACAGAATGTGACTTTAGTGTAAGTCCTATTGGGTCTTCACCAGATAATTCAACTGGCTGGGTGTTATCATCAAATGTGTCCCTGACAGCTAGTATTTCCAGTATTACATATATCTTGTAAAATTACTGCGCTCACCCATATTGGTTGTGCGTACAGCATGGTTATTCCATGCCTCAACTAGGAGGTTTAACTGGTTGTTAATTCTGGAAAGAAATATGTAATACAAACAGAACAGATCGATTATGCTGGTTGATTCCAGGATGCCATTTTCTTCCACCTGGTTTAACAGAGTGTAGTAGAACTGACCGACTTCAATAAAAACTTCTCTCCAGAGACGCTCAATTCACTGGTTGTGTACAGACAACCCAGCAATTTTGCTTCCCCTATTAAATCCCCTGTGCCATAGCTAGCTCTTCCTACCTCTAAATTTTCATCCCCTTCGTCTGAAGACACTCTAGAGAGCAATCCATAACTTTGCACAGCAGCTAAGAATAGAGCGAGCCCAGTCGCAGCAGAATTGTTTGTTGCACAACTTAAAGCGGTCTAAAGCCCTGTCAAAACCACCATGTATTACAAACCTCCAACTGATAAGGCAGTGTAGTCCATCAATGTGCCAGAAAGAATTAGGTCCCCTGACGCTGTCAACACGCCTTGTGATGGTATTGAACCACCTCAAATCAGACCCTGCTGGGTCAGTTTGAAAAAAACTTTCCCTTACACGCTGACGCTGAACATATATATTTCTACTTTGCAAATAACCCAGCATGATACTGATACCAGAATTGGAAAACCCACTTTAGTCTTATTTCTCGAATCAGCAGAGCCGGGTTGTTCGAAAGCCGGTTAACGCTAATCCAGGATTAAAAGTTAACCCAAATATAAATTTTTCTCTATGAAAATGTTTTCCACTGCTCATGCTTTGTCTAGTTTGAGATTACTCAAGTTCAAAACTGAACTGCAAACATTTCCCGTCTATGTAGTAAGTATTGAATTTGTCTCACCAGCAATTCAAGGGGCAGAATTCTCCAAATGTCTTATCCTGGTTACTCATCTATTTTTAAAAATCAAAATTTTTATTCGAGTTCATTAAAGAAAGCGTCATCGTAATTTTGCCGATTATTTCTACTGTATTCACATATTTTCAGCTAAGCTTTTAACATGTCCTCAAACATTTATCAACCTTAAACATATTTAAAAACTAGAGTTCGATGGACGTTTTCACACGAAAGTGGGGATGTCCAATTTGTCATGTTTTACTGACTGTACAAAACACGCACCGGCGGGCGCTCTTAGTCATCGACAACAGACAATTTACAGCTGAATTGACTGATTTTTTACACAAAACTGAGCAGCATCTACAGACATAAAATTAATTGTCACTTATGGGCCTTGATAAAAGATCAAGCATTGCTTAACATTCAGGCGAAACTCAAACTTGCAATTATTATTATTATTTTTTTGGTTTTCGGTCTAGATAGACTGGCGAAATCCTCGCAAGCGTGTGGCAAGAGGAGGGAAACTTTAAAGTCCGGAAATGCTGCTATATCCAAATAATTTTCTGCTGTGTTTTGGAAAAGCTGTTAATCTTCAACATATGGGAAACTTAGAGTGGAGTAATGTAGAGCTCTTGTAAAAGAAGCAGCGGAACACGACTTGGTCAGTGATATAAAGCGGCACATAACTAAATTTAACACTGTCTTACTTCACTCAAACTGGAGCAGCTTACGACGAAAATACCGAAGTAAAATTCCAACAGACATGAACGTATTGAGTTGCCAGCCAAAAGTATCAAACATTTCGGGAATTTCGGACGCCATTTCCCCGCGCTACGTCCGCAAAAATCCTCGCAGCATGTACGTGCGTGTGCCGCACGGGATGGCGCAATTTGTTCTAAAAATAGAAAAATCGTCCCATATCATAGGGACAGCCTCAATACTAGAAATGGCGCGCGCTTACGGTCTCCGTCCCCGATTATGGCTCCTGGCTGAAAATATTCTTGAGAATCTTCTTAGATTATAGCCTATATATGACTTTCTGTTTTCGAATTTTTTGGTGTCTGCAGGATGGTGTTAAAGTAATTTTGGAGCCAGTCTGTAGGCATTAAAACCTGATATGAAGGCCATAAGCTCTTGTAGAAATGTTATGAGCATCGAACATACGTCACATGCCGAGCTTTTCGACCAATCAGAATGTCCAATTCTTATATTCACCTCTGGAAATTATACTAAAGCCTGATATCACACCCATAACTTCTTGCAGAAATGTGCTAGTGCTGTTTTTGTTGCTTTTTGGCTAGTTTTGCCGTTTAGAGAAGGAAGAATCTTATACGGCTTAGTTAAAAACATGCAATTGTGTTGTATTTACAAATTTTCAACTCACAAAATTACACTATTTTCAAAATCTCAGCCTCGGGTTTATTCTTGAAATATGGCGGTCAAATATTCGTAAACTTTTTCTAGAATTTCGGCCTCGATATTCTTATAAAATATATTCTTATGTCTTTTGCGTTAGTGAAATGATTTAAATAGCATAGCTAAAGAATATCAATCAAATTATACTCCGAGATATATGACGTTATTACTGGAGCTTACTGGAGAGTTAAGTCACCCAGACAGACGCAGAGCTACCGTTGTGCTGACATAACGTTGTCGACGTTTCTAGATGTCAAATGTTGACATTTTGCAGAAGTATAAAAAGTCCTTTATTAACTGCAATTTCTGTTGATTTCACTTAGAGCCTGACCTCCATCTAGTACCCAGCTACGGCACACCAAGCTCTGTTTCTTCTTTGATACCACAAAAGACAACTTTTTCCACCAGCTCGATCAGTTCTACAACAACGGTCGTCGGACCTTCATCTGCAATGAGGCCAACAGCAACAACAACAACAAGAAGGACGATTGTTTCTACAGTGGTAGCGCAAAACGTCACCGGTTCATCAAGAACTTTTAGTGTTAAAGATTCGGGCAGCTCGAAAACGAGTAGGTTTTCTACGTTAGTGATCGTGGTCATAGCTGTTAGTGCCAGTGTGACTGCTGTGGCCATTGGACTATTTGTTTCTTGTTACATTTGGAGGAGGCGAAACAGTGGAAGGTTTTTATCATTCTTTTGAGTATTTGAGTACTTATTGTAAATTTTAGGCAAAGGCTATAATTAACAACGTTTTTCGCTGAAGGCGAAGTGGGCATTCATCAGCATCGGTGAATATATATTTGCTGCTGGGAGCAAAGTCAGTCTCGATATCAGCACCGGCACTCGGGTTAGGCGAGCAATTGTTTCAGTATAACTTTCAGAGGTAAATGTTAAGAGACTTTCAAAGTACCGATCTAAAGCCTGCGAATTAATACAATTTACGTAAATGTGATGTCATAACAATTGATGTTGCAGGGAAAATAACGAACACAAACAAAAGAAAGATGAGACGAGAGATAAATGGGAACTGAAGAGTAATGAAGTCACTATATATGAAGAGCTCGGTCATGGCGCCTTTGGTAAAGTTTGCAAAGGAATCATGAAAGCTCCCTTGTGTATAAACAGGGGTCAATCTGTTAATAAGACATCCAAGAAAATTGCAAACTCTACAATAACTGTAGCCGTGAAAACGCTTCAAGGTATGTTATGCTGGTTTTTACCAGCGCATGAGCATAACGTCAGGCCCCGTCCACACTACGGCGGAGAAATTTGAAAACGCAACAATCACTGGTCATGTTGGATTCGCGTGGGAGGAAGGTTACGCTTACGCATTAGTTACAACCAGCCTGCACAAAAGACTATGTGACATGATTAAAAGTCTATTGTAAAGTTCCGTGTGTATCGTATTTGAAACATTTGTTTCACATACACGGCGCCACGAGGTATGCTTTGCTAACGTTTAACAACAGAAAGCTTGAAAAAGCAAAGTTGCTTTCCTTTTGGTCAACCTTTTTACCTAAGTGAGCATGGTCGGAGTTACATCATAGTAGCACTAATTTTCAGTAATAGGTCGGCTGGCTATTTATGATACACTTAACACGTGATAAGTACAAGTTAGCTGTATTATTTCAAACTTTTCACGCTTAAACCTTTCAGATAATGCCACTCCTGATCAGATGAACGATTTCATAGAAGAAATTACCCTGATGAAAGCGGTTGGCTCACACAAGAACATCGTGAGTTTAATTGGCTGTTGTACCAAGTCCACACCAAGTTTCCTCATCGTGGAGTTTGCAGCAAAAGGAGACTTGCTTTCTTATCTGAGAGAACGACGGAAAAAGGTAAAGGGTTTAGTATACCCTGAATTGAAGCCACATGACGTATGAATGCTCGGGATCTTTTTTGAATATGGGAAAAAAGAATTGGACGCTTTTACAGTACCAGTTGCAAAGACCAGATCTTAGCGCTCCGACTTCAAATTCCAACATTGCGCCGCAAAGTCTCAAATTATTCGGATCCTACTTATCCGTTTCAAATGATATAATCACAGATATAGATCACATTAGGCGACCATTGATTCCTTCATTAAAGTGACCCACCGCAGACTTATCCTGTATAATGATATTTTTTATTTGTTCTCTCATCTGCTTTCTTTTCATTTAACATTTCAAGCATTTCGAGAATTTATCGGTTAGGGTCTGCAAATAGTGGTCGTTGGTAGTATCAACTAGTCACATTAGTTAGAAATGGACTCAGCTTTTGTTCGAGTCAAGAAAAAAGCGAGGTGAAGGTATTAGCGGGGCAGTTTCCCTGAACAAGTTTATTTCGTCCGTTGAAGCACAACAACCTGCAACAAGAGATGAGAGACTTTTTACCCAAGCGAATTAACCATTACTTAACAGATGACTTGTAAGGTCTTGTAATCTTTGCTGTCTGATTTCCAGGTAAAAGACACCAATATGGGTTACGTAAACATACGAAAAAAAGCGTCAAATACACCAGGATTATTAAACAAGAATAGCGAAGGCATTGTAAGTCATGCTTCACTTAGTAAACTCCTGAATATAACATCTAAACTGTAGCATCTGTTATGAAAACCTCTCCATAGAGGTAATAAATTCTTCAGATCTAGTTATAGAGAGGGCATTTTTTTCTTTGTTATTAGTATGCCCCGATTGCCGAATAAGTTCTTTTGAAGTTATTCTTGTCTATAATACCTGCAGTATTGTGGGCCTGGTGTAAATGACATTGGCCAAGTCAACGTCGCCTTCTCGAAAACGGACAGCAGCATTGACGTAAGAATTAAAAGCGTTCAGTCTTTGAATGATGAAGAACAGGATGGAGGTGACGATGAAGACGATTCTATAACCCCGCAGGACATGATGTCCTTTTCCTGGCAAATAGCACAAGGAATGGTAAGTGAGAAAAGATTTGTTCTTTTTAATTGTTCTGTTAGTGTAGTCAGTTGTTCAAAAAGCCTTAATGCAGGAAAGTTTCAATTAATTACTCTAAGAACCAGGTTATCTTTCATGACCAAAAACTCCCTTCGAGTCTCGGGAGACTTGACTGTCCGCGTTCGCTTCTTTTTCTCAGGAATCATGCATGCTTAAATATGATTGCCCTGTTTTACACGGCGTTATGTTCCCGACCGCTGTATTTCTGTTCTCTCAAATCGACAACTGCACAGTTATTGTTGACAGCTGTCCGAGTTGTTAAACCATTTAAGTTTTCCTTTGTCCACAGCTTGCAGTTATTAATGATGTATCTTGTTTTAGCAATACCTATCAACAAAGGGCATTGTTCATCGAGATCTCGCCGCTCGTAATGTCTTAGTCTGTGACAACAAACTTGTCAAAGTCGCTGATTTTGGCTTGGCGCGGAGCACGCTGGGAGAGAATGTGTATCACATGACAGGTCAACACAATAAGCTCCCTGTAAAGTGGATGTCACCTGAGGCTATAAATGACGGTATTTTTACCACAAAGAGTGACGTGTAAGTAAATCAGCAAATTTCTACATTGAACTTGTAGCTTATGCCTTTATATGTCAAATTGAAGGCGCCTTTGGGGAATTATCCTAAATAATTTGATGAAATGACGAAATAATAATGTTGAACGCGGAATTTCGGATTTTATTAAATGACTGAGAAAATTGCTTTATTATGATTGGCTGAAAGCAGACTAATTTATCGCTAATTTTTAGTTTGCAATGTAGCGCAAATAAACGCACGCACAATAATAATTTTTCTGTCAAATAACAAATTTCTATAGTATAATGTATCGTTTGAAAGCTCGAGCAATTAAGGATTTTTCAATACTCGTGGTATTTTAAAACTCTTCCAAATAGCATTCGTGCAAATCTTTAATTGCACTCGCTTTCATGCGATTAGCAATACAAATCGAAACTCTGAACATGATCACAATGAGAACATTGTCCTTGTGCAAGGAAAGTCAAGAAAACTAGGTCTTTAAATAAGATTGAATACCAAAAAGTACGAACAATTTTATACTATCAGTATTTATCTATATTTTGTACCTAGGTGGTCATATGGCGTTCTTCTCTGGGAGATTGCGACTCTTGGTAAGTTTTCTAGCCGGTACTTCATGTTACATTGATTTGCCCCTCAGTTGCCTGAAAACAAATAAAAAGTGCCAAAAAGTTAATTCATATGATTTCAAAAATACAACAAATACCAATAATATTTATGGTTCAAGGATATGTAGTTCGGTATGCACACACATCACTTGACATTGAACGTTTTCTTCAAAGCTAAGCTTTACAGACTGACTGGAAATGAATAAATTAAAAGGCAGCCTTAACGGACAAAAGCTTAATACTTCTTCGCGAAATGTTGGACCACTAGCTTGAATTTTTGAAGGAGGGAAAGGTTTGGGAGAGAATGAAATTTCTACCAAGGGGATGGGCGATAAGCGAGAGGAATGAGGGGAGATTGGGTTCCACCAACCTCCCGCCCACCCTAAACCAAAACGTGGTGGCTCGGTGAACGATTGCGAGCTCATAACGGTATCTTACGCTCCCTATTAAGGCGCTAGGCTGAATCAGCAGGTTGACCTTTCAACAAATTAGCGTCCAGTTAAACCATGCTTATGTCTGATGAGTCTCAGCCCCGTTACACTGTTTGGACAATTTTAAAAATGTAATTTACCACTGAGATCATGAAGGGTGATAACAATCGAGGTGAACTTTATTTTTAGGAGGGTTCCCTTACCCCGGCATCAAAAACAGAGAACTTATGAGACTTCTGAAAAGAGGATACAGGATGGAAAAACCAGATACATGCTCAGAGGAGTTGTAAGTCACATTTTTATGGTGATGAATGTGGAGGGAGAAGGGGGGAGGAAGTATATTGTTCAGTTAGAATTTTTTTTGTCCAATAAAAAACCGATTGGAATGATAATTTGCATTTCAATATATCAATATTCCTTAAATCATAGAATATCTCTTCTCCTCTCTTTCAAAGGCACTTCTTAAACTTATTAATAATTCATCAAATGACGGTGCGACGGTGTAATTAGCACAGATTTTTACGTGTTTACCCCTCCGTTTTCTTCCCAGTTTTACATATCAAACACTGAAGATCGTGTTTGACCACATTCCCAAACACCTCAATGTTAGGAAATGTGGTAAAACACGGTCTTTCGCGTGTGATATATTACGATATATTACGATTTCAGACATTCAAAGTGTTTTATACCGGCGCTTATTTTCCATCTGCATTTTTACACAGCTATCAAATGATGAGGCGCTGCTGGGTGGACAATCCTGATCTGCGACCAACCTTTACCGAGCTGTGCCAAGAACTAGAGGACTGGATACAAAGAGAAATACCATATCTGGACATGGATCAGTTAAATGAAGATCAACCGTACTATGACGCGACGGCAGTATCACTGTCCAGTGGATCTTCGTGCGACGGACATGCTCCTGGAGAGAGTCTCGATTCAAACCCTGCCGCAGACAATTTGGCCTGCGATGACAACGAAGTTACAACCAAATCTACAAACGCTTAAACAATACTCGTATAAAATCGACGCAGGCAAAATCAGGTCTCCTCTAAAATTGTCCTAGCCTAGATTCATCTGGTTTACTGAGGCACCTGACTAGAATAGAAGATTACTCGAAACTTTACTGAGTTTAAGCCGCGAGAAACTCCCATATGAAAAGATCGGGGATGCTTGTCGGAAAAATTGAATTAACCCCTAAAGTAGATCAACATTGGCGTGGCTCGAACTTCATTTGATTCCTAAAATAAGCTCGATTACCAGCCGCTGTTCAAGAAAGGAGCCCACACTGGTAGACTGGACTTGAGAGACCGGCGGAAAACGGAAATTTCATGTCTTATTTTATCGAGTGCACCCCAAAGATAGTTTGACAGCTAAAAATAGTGGCGAAAAACTAGGGACCTGTAGTGTTACGTAGCTTTTATAGGAAAAAATAATCACTGAATGATTTTGTAAATATTAGATTTTTACAGCAAATAGCATAAACGTGATAGAATAAACTTTAATCTCAAATCTTGCCCGTTCTCTTTTCTAACACTGCAAACTGGTTAGTAAACGCGAATGGATTCCTGCATACCGCAGAACCATGGCTAGAAAATTATTGCTTCTTTCTAAAACAGCAGCGAAATAATTGCAGAAATGTTTACTTTCAGTGAAATTGAAGGGTGCAAACTTCATAACAACAGTTTGAGCCCCCTAAGGGGGGAGGGGGTACTCTACAAAGTTTAATACGGGGAGCCTCCGACCCGGGGTCCAACTCCCGCTTAAGTGTACCATTTTGACAGAAAAGGTGCTGCTTTGGTACACTTTTTATTGAAAAAGGTACTGCTATCCGACATACTTTCATAAATGGCTTGTATCACAAATAAATCGCCGTAGAAAGAAAGTCTTCTCATGTAGTTCTCAATAAATGAAATGATACAGCTATAGTCAGCGTTTGTTCGAATATTTTAGTTTAAGTCTCTTTTAGATACCTTAAGGACCGACCTCCCAACCCTTTCATTTCTCTACCCTCAATTTGTAAATTTCCTACCCTATTATATACCTAAGGCCGGAAAAAGATGCCTGCGGGCGGAGCCTCCCCGACCGTAGAGGCCATTATAGAGCGTTTTCACGTGACGTCATCAAATTCTTAAATCCAAAACTAAACAGCCACCAAAGTTTTTATCCTCATTAGGCGTAAGAGGTACTACTTTTATATCTTTTTACAACTTTCCAGCTCAATAGCGTCGTTCGTTTGGAAAACAGCGCATTTTGAATTTCACAATTTTTGACTTTTTGATTTTTTCTTCGTAGATCGGTTCGACATGATTGAAAAAATGGCTTTAAATTATATGGCGCCAATTCTCAGACTATCCGTTTTGTTAATGCTAATCAACAATTGAAAAATGCTGGCGAAATTTTTTGTAGTTTCTTTCAACGCAATTTTTCGCACTTCTCTTGGTTTTGCAAAATTATGTTCCCCCGAAAATGAACAAGATTAGGTATATTAATTTTCACAAAAATCTCTTCCATGTACCGTACCCACATACCGTGATCTGTGCATTGGGATCAAATATTTGGAAGAAACATCTTCGTACACCACTCATGCAGACAAATCACATTATCATTCGATGGATTTTTTTCTTCCTTTTCACTGGCCGAGGGTCCACCACGTGAATGGCCTGCTCATGCGTGGCACTAGCCTGCGAACGCAGACGTATTTCCGGCTGTCACTTGGCTCCGCCGAAAAATAACGTCTGCGAAGCCGAGCCAGGAAACGATTTCTTTGACGTAATGACTTTTGTTTCTCCTTGGCCAATCAGATTCCATGATAGAATGAAACTCGAGTGCTCCTCGCAGCGAATACCTCGCGCAGTAGTTCTGGGGTTATTTGAGCTAAACTGTGATTGGCTTAGAATTGCTACGTCACGTCTTCTGGCTCGGGTTCGCAGACGTTATTTTTTGGCAGAACCAAGTGACAGCCGGAAATACGTCTGCGTTCGCAGGCTAGCGTAGCACCGTCTATATGTGAATTACTGCAAATAATATTCAGCTTCGTTGCGTAATTGTAACCACGCGCTTGTTTTGAGGAATGGCAGATCGGTTCCCTGAGCTGCCGGAGAGTGATTTATATATGAAAACAAACTTGGTGATCGAATGATAAAACCGTTATCGAAACTCGGTTATCGCAAAATATCGTGTTTTGTCAGAGTCTCGCAATTATTTGCCTCAGAATTCGGCTTCGGCAAATAACTGACCTGCTCACCACTGACAAATCACGATATTTTGCCCAGCCTTGTCCATCAATTGTTAATTATCTTTCCTCACCGTGGCGTGTAGGTAGCTCTCTATATTTTCCATGAACTAATTTGAAAAATATCAGGAGAAGCAAATAAGGAAGAAAGTTCAGGAAAGAAGTCTCAACACCACAGCCTTGATCAATAGCCGGGAAGAAATTAATTAAAATTTTGTAAACTGATTAGTCAGCTCAACCGTCGACAGCTGAACCACATAAACGTTTTATTGACTTTGTCAATTAGCGGAAAGAAGAGGTACGGAATAAAAATCAATTTGATTTGTTGATATTGATTTGGCAAGTCACTCAAGGTTAGATTAAATGTTATTTTAAATCTTCCAACCTTTCAAGCAGTTTTACCGAAATTTAAATTGCAATAATAAGTCCAATATCGAGTTCTAAGTCACTAAAAGCAAACAGATTTGATTGGACTCAAATTATGCTTATCGCACACACACAAAAATTAGTTCACATAAGATTGTGTGACTCCTTTGATTAAAAAAGAAAGCAATTTCCTGTTAATCATTACAGGAAACATCTTACTCCAATCGTATTTGGATTCTTAACTTTGAACATTGCCTCGGCGAATAAACGAAATCAACTGAGGAAATAGCTCATGTTATTCTTCGTTTCTGAAGATACGTAAATAATCGGGATCTTTAATTTTAAAATTCAAAACAAGCCAATCCCAAAGATAATATGAAAATCATTCAATGCGTTGATTTCCTCACATAAGATCAAACATCAATGGCGGAATAATGCTGGACCATTGTTAAGGCTTAGCGCTTTCCTGCGATTAATTTCCGATTGCAATAACCAAGTGCTAGATGAAATCTTTTATCAAAGACTAACTGTTACAATTTGCAAAATTAAGGCTAAAAAATGTAAACAGGGCGGAAAAAAAATCGAGCTCTATTCTCAAGGGAGTGGATATAAAAACTGGAACATTTATTCAGCGTAACACATTTGGGCTCGAAGACTTAGTCTGGGTTGGATAATAGGCTGACAAGTAAAGGTATTGGATAATGTATTTAACGCCTAAACTTCTAAGTTGAATCTCAATAACTAGGTAAGTGTCAACACTAGTTGATTGTGATGTACTGTTAACACTGAATTGTTCATTTTGTTCGGATTTCTCGACAGTTAGAAATGGTAGGATCCACGAAATGGGCTTCTTTTCTTGTACTCTTTGCTTTGTGTTCGTTATGGGCGAGTAAAGAGGTATTTGGACACTTCAGTATTGGGAGAGAAGTCAAACGGCCATTCAGGGAAGGCCAAATAAACTCTCAAAGAAACTTTGAAACTGAGTCCCATCTCAGAAAAAATCAACGGAGGACAGGTAAGAAATGTGCAACTAAGGCGATTTACGCAATTTTACGTACTAATCTGTTAAGAAAACTATCGTCAATCTGCTATACTTCATCCTAATCGCTGGTTTTTGGAACACTTCAATGGCCTATCAGGTGATTTTGTCCAGCCACGGTTCGTATTTTGGCACAGAGCAAACTAGCCTGATCTGGCGAAGTGACCCTAAAAAGTAGGAACAGGTATTCACCGCACCCAAATGCACAAACTCCGACCATATCAGACCAGTAACGTAATATCGCAGGATATCAAGGATTGTAGTTAAAGCTTCAATCTGATTAGCTATTTGCGAATTTGGGTGCGGTTATGAATTGAAGTGTCATGTTTCTTGAAACATTGTTAAAACTAATAGCTTGAGTTGCTTCCAAATTTTGGGTTTCGCTCTGGAAGCACAAGAAGGTTATCGTATTTAAGTTAGTTCTCATCACACTCATTGATAATATGTGTCGATAAATTTTGTTTAATTTGAGGAATTCTCACTTGCCTGGAATGGGCCGCATATTTTTCACCTTTAACCTGGATCGTGTCTGCTGGGCGTCTAAAGATTTGGGGAGTAATTTACGAAGCTCTCCCAAGTAAAGATGCATCCTAAGCACTGTTTCCTAACAATAGGCTTTTGTAGACATGATTGATCATCGCAACCATACACAGAACTTAAGCAGTTGTGAAATTTAAGCCTGATAAAAAAAAAAAAAAATTCAGGCCTGAATGGGATTCGAACCCATGACCTCTAAAACTGGTGCAGTGCTCTACCATGCAACTGAGCTATCAAGCCACCTGGGAGATGGTCACTTTGTGAGTTCGTTATGTACCCCTAACATTTTCACCACATCTATCATATCATTCTCCGTAGTTAAAATATATGATCTTTCATCTATTCACTTGTATAATAGGCTTTTGTATTTGAAACATACTTTAGAGACATTTTAATCTGAAACTCGGCCATCGTAATTTTTTCCCCTAAGCTTTTTATTTTCAATTTATAAATTTAAACTTTTTCGCTAGACTTCCTCACCCAGAAAGAAGTCACAATACTTTCCTTTGTCTCCGTTGTAGGTGAAAGAAGTGTCGGAACATACAAACACGAAGGATATCAAAACGACGACTATCTCCACACAGCTTGAAAGCGAGATTTCCATGCCAACATCATTTACTATTACTATTTAAAAATTGACAGCTTAATTGATGTCATTCAGGCTCGCCAATTAGAACTCACGATTAATCAGTACAATATCGCAATTATAAGCTTATTACTGAAATTTTACAACATATCTAAGAAAAACCTTTGCTTTCTAACAGGTGTGCAAGAAGATTGAACAACAAATAACAAATAAAGTTAACCAATTTGATACATAACATGTTGTTTTGGCTATCTTGGGAATTTTTTTTACGTACTGCATTCTCGTTCAATTTAATGTTTCTCACACAAGACTCGAACTAGATGACTCTATCATCATAAAAGTCATCTCGATTGCTGGCGGTTATTACTTTGTATGTGAAAATGGATGCATTTAGGAGGTTATAATCAGGGAATAGTTATAATAATGAAGAGCAAATTTTGCCCTGTCTCTGATAATAAAACTGGAGAAATATACCAAGCTGATTTTCTGCCCGATTTCCTCCGAAGATATGCGATAATTTATAAAGTTTTTCAGAGGAGACAAAAAGCCACTTTGCGAACTACCTAAAACCCTGGCCAAGCGGACTCGCAAGTAGACCCAAGTTGAAAACTTGGGTCTACTTGGGAGTCCGTTTGGCCAGGCCTTGCATGCACTTGTGTTGACTTGCGATGACTTGCCCTCACTTTGGTCGAGATAAAACTTGCTCGCAAGTCGACGCAAGTGTTTCACCGTTTGGCCACGCAACCCAAGTCAATGCAAGTTGAGTGACGTCCATTGGATGTTATAGCAACTTATTAGCCAATAAAATACAGGATATGACTGAAGCCCATAACCTTGAAATAATTTTTTTTCGCAACTTGCGTGTACTTGCGAGGAAACTTTCGAGTCCGTTCGCGATCGGTCACCCGACGCAAGTCTCTACGCAAGTTCAACTTGCGGCTACTTGCGACTACTTGCGAGTCCGCTTGGCCAGGGCTTAACATAATTCGTCTCTTCTTCGTAAATTCGTCTTGCATGAGATCATTGTTTTCTTCCACTTCACTGTCGATATTGTGTTCAGTGTACGCCTTCGTCTCAATCCACCTAGGTCTTTTTCCACCTCTTTGCCGCTGCCATGTGCGATGGTCATTTCCTTCTATGAGACATGCCTGGACTGGATACGTGTTTTGATGAAAAGAACTACCGTGATTCTCTGCAGGCGTGCCTCGCAAGGGAACTAGCCATTCATGTCGTTCCAGTCCTCCTTGCCGTCTCATTCCCAGAATTCTTCGCAGCTTGTTCTGAAATGTTCCCAGTATTTTGACGAAACTTATTATTAGGAAAACTCTCTTCGTCCTTTCTCGGCAGTGAAACGCAAAAATAAGATGTCGCTGAGCGAAAATGTACAAAACATTTGAATAAAACGCTGTAAATAGAGCAGACACCGACAGTGGTTAACCAACCAAGGAGCCGATGATGGAAAACAATAATTACAAAAATTATGCACAATTATCCGGCCTACAAAGTTTAACTTTTCACTGATCATCTTAACCTTTTGGCTTTTAATGGTAGCCAAGATTTTAAGCAGTTTAGACGTTAACAACAAGCGGTAGTTTTGTTCCCGCCCCCCTCCACCGGAGATACTCCCATATCTGGCCTATATACATATAAGTATGTGCCGCGGGACAGAGTATGGTTTTTAAGATTCTCGATCCTTAAATGGGGTATCAGTTTTGTCCCGGTTGGCACTATGTTCCCGGTGGGATCCTTAGATAGGGTACCTAAATTTTGTCGGGTAAAATTGCAGTGCGTATATGCCCAGCTAAACGGAAACGCTACCAATGATCTGTTAAAACTGAACTTTTCGTTAACTTCCAATGTTACAGAAACGAAACAAAAACTACTACTACTAACTGAGTGAATTATGATTGGCTACAATATATATAAAATAAATAGTTAGTGTAGTAATCAGCAATTATACCTGAAAGGAGAATGTTTTTACAAGGCGTTTAAAACCAGTTAAAGTAGGTTCCGTTCTAAAGTTCTTAGGAAGAGAGTTCCCGCTTCATCTGGTTCCTAAACTTGTCGATGAAAATTTCGCTTCTTCTAATTAATGAAAATGTAGGCAAGTAAAGTCAAAATACTCAATGAGAATGTAGCCAAATGAGCCAAAACACTCAAGTTTTAGTAAACATCTTAGCTTGGCAAAAGTCAAAGGCTCGAATTAGCTAGGGTTTGGGTTGTTCAGACTGAATGATGTTCAAATGCCGAAACTTTAACAAAAGGATAAGTCACAGCTAAACTCGACGGAAGTTTTGCAGCTAAAGTGAAATTGCACACGTCATGTTATTTAATTTTACGCATGGCCGTGCGTAAATAGAGATTTTTTTACCATGATATGTCTCACTAGGAATTCGATAGGATCAGTCCGCGCGATATGTTATAACTATACAGGTTAACGCACTCAGCTCGTGAATTATCGGGATTTACCTGCACGAGTTCACTAACACTGAACGAGAAATTTCAATACCGTACGAGGCCGCCGATTGCGGTATTGAAAATTTCGGGTTCATTGTTAGTGAACGAGTACAGGTAAATCCCGATCATTCACGAGCGATGAATACACTGCACAAAGAAACACCGCATTGAAACCACTATATTTGAGTCAGCCGAAGCCATGGTGTAATGACAATGATGTATTAAATTTACACCACGATAATGACGTCAAGGTGGTTGTCTCGTCACAACCCAGTATCACGTGGTACAAATCAGCCACTCAGAAAATCGGAATTCGTACAGTGTATGAAAGTTGAATAATAATAATAATGCTTCTTGACGTTTCGTGTGCCTCAAAAAAGACTTACTTACACAGCAAAAGTGTTTGTCTGACTCTAATTAGCTTTTGTCTGTTCATTTATTCATACATAGAGAAAAGAGCTTTAAGCCACTTTCGTAGACCGCCATGCATTCAGAATTCAATATGGAATGACAGTCACAAGGACAAAAATTGATTGATTTAAGTTTTTATTTCGTAATTCGATCCCGGTTTTGTAATGACTAAATTTGAATCTGTTTCCATGGAAATGTTGGCAATTTTTAAACATTTATGACACGTACCTGTCATAAAATGCAAAAATCATACGTCACTTTACTTTAATTTAACCCTCATTAAAAAGCAGCCTCACGTCTCTTTGCAAGCAATGCAGCTGGCGCTGTCAAAAAACAGAATACGTTTGCCAGGACTCCATTTAAAACCGTTTTCACAAAGTAAACCGATCTGCTTTTTGTTTGTGGGAAGTTGCCAAACTTTAAGAAATCTCATTACAGTTCTCAGAGCATCAAACTTCCTCAAGATATCAGCTTTGTTTTGCTGTGGTAAGTAACACTGATTAATCATTAGAGTATACAATGGAGCTATCTTCCTCAGTTAAAGAGATCAATCTGTAAGTCATTTCTTATCGGTTTCGTACCAGACGAGTACAAATTTTCCAAAGCAATTCTCCTATGGAAGCCGGTAAAAAAAATACTCAGTTAGAACTGACAGAAGAGCTATAAAATACTGGATCGATATTCGGTACTCAAATTAATATTCAAGCAATACGTCGTAGCATCTTCGATGTTTGCTGCTGTCACAAGTACAGATAAAAAATATTTCTATTTGCGCAAATGCAAAGCTGAAATTACAATTTATCCGTAGTGTACAGTGAAATTATTTTTTAGTGGTAAACATATTAAAATAGGTCCTAAATTCCTCCGCCAGTGCTGCAAGAAAGTTCTGGCACGGGAGATTTAGAAAGGGAATGTAACAAAGATTGGATTGATATTCCATATAGTCAAATAACGATATTCGAGCCTCCTTAATCAAGATTCAGATGTCGTCACTGGTTTGTACTGATCCGCAGATAAAAAGGAGTTCCTCGGCGCAAATACAACGCCACAATTACAGTTTATCGACCGCTGATATTCAGTGCCACGCAATTAATAATACAGAAGTTCCAATCGCTGATAATTGCTGTTTGAACGCACCTCTGAAATTACGAAAAGGGCTGAGGAGCTTTTGTCGACGAAGGCCTGAAGTACAAGGAATTTTTTCTTTATTCGGTCTCACGTTGAAAATTGGAGACCGAAGCTATGGTATTAATTAAAATTTCTCGGAAAGACTAAGTCCGCCTTCGGGTAGGCAATATAAATAAACAATTGCCACCATCACCATGGTACATGATGTTGCCTTTGCAGATTGGCAAAGGATAATCTTGGCAAGGTGTCTTAGAAAATGTAAGTATTTGAAATTTCTTGAGTCAGCCTTTAAAAATAAAATTTCAATTTTGTTCCATACACGCATGCTCACAGCGATGTCACTGTAATTGCTTTTTCAGAGGTGATAAAAAAAAAAAAAAAAACGATTACTAAGCAATCTATATAAAAAAGAGAATGTAACCACCAAAAAATTTGTACAGATCTTGGGAAAAATTCTTTTAGTGATGTGAATTGATCCTTAATTTGCCAAACACATTTTATTTCGTAAAATTTAGCTCTTATTTCTTGTCTTCTATCTTGCAACGCTAGAGGCTAGCAACGGCGCATTGCTAATTAACATCTGGTTGTTTTTTCGAATTAAAATTAAGCATCTCTTGGACAGGAAAAAAGGTGCTTAACATGAAAGTCCAGAAGAGTCTCATTTCTTATGGTGAATTACATTGTTACGCTCTGAACAAACATCGATTACACAAAGAAATTTCCAAAAAGCACTGTTCGTGTAGAATATTAATTAACAAATATTCATGTTATAAATATTAACAAAGTTAATTAACCACCTAGTGTCTTCTGCCAAGTTGTAGACGTGTGTTTAGTCACAGAGCAAACCTAGGACATGCAAGGCAATAATGGCACGGAATAACGAGTTTGGTAATCGTATCAGAAACTGACACACACAAAAAAGACCATTTGATCTCGGAGGCTTTTCGCTCTGTAGTGTTAAAATGTTTATCTGAACAGTGCAGATTATGTATATTTGAGGAGGTGGGTTGGGGGGGGGGGGGTTATTTTCGCAATAGATCACTTGGGGGCAGGAAAAAAGTAGTACGGGAAAAGTTTGTAAATAACAGAAAAAACGCACACTTTTTTACTGGGGTTAACCAGAACAAAAGAGGAGGTTGAAGAGGAAGAGGCAGAAGAAGAAAAAGAAAAAGAGGAAGAGGAAGAAGAAGTTCAAAAAGAAGAAGAAGAACAATCCCCCACAGTAATATGATAATTTCCTTGCCCTATGATAATTTTCTGAAATCTGTTATTTGTTTATTCGTAACAGGTGTTATTATCACACTGCAGCGAATGCCGTCCAAATAACGGTACAAATATACAGCGATATTGTACAGTTATTTGTACAGTAGAAAACCTGTTTGCCGTACAGGTCGACGCGCGTACGCAAAACTGTCACACTCTCCCTCTTTCATTGATAGATTTATTGATTACAGCAGTTGGATAATAAATCTCTTATTAGATGTTTTAGTATGTAGTATCGCTTAATATTTTTCCTCGTTGTTTGCATTTTGACTCGCCCTACGGGCTCGTCAAAATACGGCACAACTCGTAAAAATATACAGCGATACTACACACCAAAACATCTAATAAGATATATGTACTTTTAATGTTTGTCATACTGTCACGGTCTATTGTAATGCGTAACAACGTTTGGCAAATCAGTCATCCTGCTTGAAATTGCCGGTTTTTATCAATAGATTTCAAAATTAGTGTTGGAAGAGGCTCAAGTATATAAATTCCAGAACATCCTTTCTTAATTGTCAAGGCCCAATGTCCAATCACAACCAGCGTATTGGGCTCTCAATTGTTTAATTAAAAAATATATCTTAACTGCTTGTAGAGCTACAAGGATTTATACAAGCCCCGATACATATCAATGCTATAGGCCACTTCCAAGTTACCTTAGCTTGTGCCTCTGTTTCAAAACGAGTCCTCGGGCAAAACGTTTTATATGAAAATGAGTTGATTTGCATGAAAATGAACCTCTAGACGGGTCACATTTACATATCATTGTTTCGAACAAAGACTCGTTTTGACATAGGGCCAAAACGAAACTCGAAAATGGCCAATTCAATCGACCTCATTTTTTGACATCAATTTTATTTCCAGGCATTCGACGTGATTGAGAGATGGGGACATCAGTGAACCAGTGAGTTCGGTAAAAATCTTGATTTGTCAGTAAGAATATGTATTCATAAAATGGGTAAAATGGAAATGAACAACTGCGTAAAAGAGAACACAAAACCATGGCGAGAAAATGGAGGAGAAATCGACCAGAACAATGATGAAACAGACGAACAAACATTGATCAAGAACTTTGGATCATACACAACACTACATGGTTTTCATTTCCTGTTCGACTCTAACTCGACCATTCGTCGCATCCTCTGGCTGATACTGATGCTTGTTTGTCTGGTCATATTAGCTATTACTGTCAAGGAAAATTACTTGAAGTTACTGCGACACGAAAGCTCGGTAACAAAGGACATTGAACATTCAAAAAGGTTGCTTTTCCCAGCCGTCAGTATTTGCAATCAGAACATGCTACTGAAAAGCAAAATACAAGGCACTGATGCTCAGTTATATTTGGATGGTATTGACTACCTCATGCCGGCGAATCCGGGGGATGCTGACACACAACGGGCTCCTCGTGGGGTTAGTACGTCGTTTGATATTGAGAAAGCTGTGCGAGAGGCTGGGCATAACCTCACAGCCATGTTGAAGTTTTGTAGTTGGAGAGGCGAAAGGTGTGGTGCGGAAAATTTCACTACCTTTGTATCTTTTTACGTAAGTATACGGTGTTAAAGCTTCTGAGTCTGCCATTGCTATAAAATCCACGAACAAGGATCAGTAGTTAGTTGCTGTACTAAATAGAGTGGTTTAAATTGAGGTCCCGAACACACTAATGCGTTTTTATAAGTATCCGGGACGTCTAGACGAAAACGAAGCAAAATATTTTCGACCTCACTCACGTTTTCGTTTTGTTCTCACCTAGCCTGACCTAGAAAACGCTGATGGAAGCGACGGCATATGACGCTTTTCACGTCAACGTTTCCAAAATCTCTATTTTCACGTATCTACGCGAGAAGCGGAGCGTTTTCAAAAGGTTCTACTTTTGAAACCAATTTCGAAAACCTCCGTTTTCATCAGCATTTTCGGTGGTTGTTATAGTGTGGACGATAGGCAAAAAGCATCAAAAGTATGCGTTTCGTGCGGACGTATAAGTGTGGTCGAGGCGTGAGTGTCGTGAGACTAAAACCAAAGTAATCACTCTAGCGAATCACAAAGGATACAGAAATACAGTGAACCAATCAAAACTCGAAGTAATTACGTGTAGCTGAAGCGAAACGCGGAAAACAAGTGCGAGCGAGTCATGATTGGTTTTAGTTTTACTTCTGATTGGATGAAAAAATGGCGCGAGTTTTTTAAGCCAATCATCTAGCGTGGTAAGTGCAAACCCACATATTTTACGACATTTAATTGAAAACCGCTCTATGCATAAACGAAATGACACCACGTCTCGTGTCGTATCATAGTCCTTTTTTCATTATTTATATTGGCAAATAATTTCCGCTAAAATTCCACAAAAGCGACCTTAAGAAGGTAAATCCTGTTCTGTCCTTATTGAGGAACTGAGCAGGTCTAACACAAAAAGAACTCGGCCAATAATTTATTTCCTCTGTTCGTCGTCATCTGACGTTTCGACAACCTGAGCGGAAGTCTCATCTTCAAAGTCAAGTGACTATTCTTTTGACTCTGAAGAGAGCTTCCGCTCAGGTTGTTGAAACGTCAGTCACCAACAACAGTTCTTTTCAGAACTACCCTCACCCTGACGATCACACAAGACGAACTACTGATGCTCTGGGCTTAGACCACTTACTAGATTTGTTTTCTCAATGCGCACTTCAAACTACGCACATCGTAGCTCAAAAACATCTTTAACTTTTACTAATTGGACTGTTTAACTGTTTGTATTCCATATCTCCACGACAGCGTGGTCTATGCTACACTTTCAACTCTGGGGCTCCGGGACATCCTCTTCTTGACGTCACGTCATCCGGGATAACACAAGCCTTAAGTCTAATGATAGATGTACAACCCAACGAGTATTATGGGCCTTTTAGCTACGAGGGAACTGGACTCAAAGTGTTGCTCCATGACCAGAACGAGTGGCCGGAAATAGAAAACCTTGGAATGGATGTGACACCGGGATATAACACAAATATAAGAATACAGAGAAGCAAGGTGATTATGTTAACAACATAGATGATCGGTTGGGGGTGGATTGAGTTGTTAGCTACCTCCATTTGAGTTGTTAGCTACCTCCATTATCAGAGATAAGTTCAAGAAACGTGCGAAAACAAATATCCTAGCGAGCACCATATATAAGAAGCTAAGGAATCAAGTTGTCAAAATGATCGCTAATGCCAAATCAGCCCATATGAGAAATGAAATCATTGAAAATATGGGCAACCCCAAAAAACTTTGGAAAACTCTTAAACATGCAGTACCAACACACCCGAATCCTTCATCGCCCTCTTTTATTGAAACGCATGGCACAGAAATAACAGACCCACTTTCCATGGCTAACGCTTTTAACGATCACTTCACCAACATACAGCTGGCTGCAAACTCGGCTCAGGACACAGTCGACGAGCAAGTACATGATGACATACACACAAGCATTTCAAACTTTATCAATGCTCGCATAGATGTTTCCACGCAGTTTGATATCCCCCTCATGACCACTCAACAAGTTGAAGAATATATAAAGCGCATTGGAAGAAACAAAGCCACTGGCCTAGATGGAATTGGCATTAAAATTCTAAAACTGGCACTACCGGTGATTTCTCAAAGCTTAACCAATATCTACAACGCAAGCATCACTAAAGCCGTTTTTCCGGATAAATTCAAAAAGGCAAGCTAACTCCTGTCTATAAGAAAGACTCACCTCATGACAGAAACAATTATAGGCCTATCTCAGTCCTGCCAGTCATCTCCAAACCTCTTGAAAGACACGTTGCATCATCCTACCTAAAATACCTGTGCAAAAATAACCTTCTATACAGCAAACAGTCTGCCTATCGCCCAAATCATTCTTGCGAAACTGCTCTCTTGAACCTCACAGACAACTGGCTGAAAGCTATGGATAAAAGCAAGTTTGTTGGGTCGGTATTCTTGGATCTGAGCAAAGCCTTCGACTTAGTGAGTCATGACATTCTACCAACCTTGAGGTGGTTCAAATCGTATTTATACGATCGAACTCAAACATGCGCCATTTCTGGATTGCTATCAAACCCTCTCACGTTACCACAAGGCGTTCCACAAGGATCAATCCTGGGTCCCGTGCTATTTTCACTTTACACTAACGATCTACCTCTCTGCCTACCAACTTCTGACGTCGAAATATATGCTGATGATACAACGTTATGGACTTCTGATCACTCCATTGATCATATCCAAAACAATTTGCAAGACAGCCTAAACAACGCTAGCAGTTGGTTAAAGTTAAACAAAATGTTACCTAACACAAAGAAGACGAAACACCTGCTCATAGCTACACGACGGAAGTTGGAACATGCTAACAACTCAACCTTAGATCTTCACTTGAATGGCAACCGCATAGAAGAAGCCAAGGATGAAAAACTCTTAGGCGTCAAGATCGACAAGCACATTAGCTGGCACAACCACATTGAATATTTAATTGGGAAGCTGAACTCTAGAATTCATCTACTTAAAAGAGCGAAAGGCTACCTTAATCTCCACTGCAGAAAATTGTTATTTAACGCGCTTATGAAGCCTGTCTTTGAATATTGCTGTTCGGTTTGGGGTAACGCCCCTAACGATCAACTGCTGAGAATACTTAGAGTGCGGAAAAGCTGTAGTAGGTTAATATTAGACGCTAGTTTCCACGAGAACTCGGTTCAACTGTTCAAGAAACTACAGTGGATGCCAATAGATGATGTAATACGCATGAAGAAATTGTGCATGATGTTTAAAATTGTGAATGGGGAGTGTCCGCATTATTTTACAAGTTATAGAACCTATGTTAAAAACACCCATTCTTGTAATACTCGAGCTTCTTTTCATGATCATCTGGCGGTGCCGAAATGTCGCTCCAACGCAGGCCTACGAACATTTCTTGCAAGTGCCACTTACCTGTGGAACTGTCTAGACGACAAATTTAAAACTATCACACATGAAAGAAACTTTAAGAAACTTTTAGTGAACAGCTTTTTACAAAGTAATTCAGACCGTGAACATTTTACCGTCTCTAGAACGTTTTGAAAATGTCTTGTAATATATTCGAATACATTTTATGTGCATGCTGTATTATATTTTAACTTCTTCAATATTTTAACATTTTTTAACTAAATATATATATATATATATATATATATATATATATATATATATATATATATATATATTTTTTTTTTTTTTTTTACTCTTACTTTTTTTTTTTATGTAGCCCACAATGTAAACTACTGGGTTACCAGTAATTGTGTCAGCTATTAAAGTGTTTTATTTATTTATTATTATTATTTTGGAGAAGCAAAAACTAATAAAAAACGAAAAAGTCGAACACTGTAATTTCACTGTAATTTTACCCCCGATTTCTCGAACCAAATTCGTTTTCCTTGGAGGTTCGAAAAATGGGGATCCCACTGTATACACTTCTTTCAATTAGCCGAAGCCTAACAGGGCTATAAATAAAGCTTAGGTTAAGGAAATGTTTTGGCATTGTTACTATCGGTTAGTTTGATTAACTGTTTCATTTGAAACACTCCGTTTTGCAGATGATCAATCTTGAGCCACCCTTTCAGCCGCCGTGTGGTACAAGGCAGTTGGTAACTACGAAGACATACTCAACCAGCACTTGTTACTATGAATGCTACCAAAAGAAACTGATGGACGTTTGTAATTGTCGTTTTCTTGGTATGCCCTATAGAGGTATGAAAAAAAAAAAAACTAAAATGTTAACGCCAGCATCGGATGTACGACCCGTGTGCTTGATAATAAGTTGATACTGTGACGAGAAGCAAGATTGAATATCAGTTATATGTGGTGAAGTGGATTGAATTTGCCATTATATTGGAGGCAAACCAGTTGTCTATAATTTCTTAAGCGTAGCCGAAGAATTTAACCACAGCCAGAATAGATTTCATAAGAAGAATGTGCAGGAAATAAAAATAAAAGTTAAAAAAACTCCACTGTTTTTTTTTTCTTTCTTTTTTTCAGGGGAGTTTAACGTATCAAGGTTTTGCAACACCGAAGAGATACGAACCTGCATCCTGCCCTCAACTGGTAAAGGCATTTTTCTAAACTCCGTGGAAGGTGTGGTATTTCGTCTTAATTTAAGCTGCTAGTCAACAGATGCTACTCGACTTTGCCGTCACTGTTATTATTATATTTTAGAAAATTGTTTTATATGTGGATTATTATATTAGCCACGGAATCCCGATTGGACATGAAATCGTTTTCACGGGGCCAGCATCACTGCGCTATTTGGTGAATTGAAACCCCTATTACCAAATCATATCATATTTGACATCTAGGAGCCAAGTAAACATGGCTGATAATTGCTGAATGAAATTTTGTTTAGAACTTGTAAGTTAATATATCCTAGTTCACCATTTTCTATTATTTTTTTAGTATATAGAAAATACACTACTCGTAAAATTCATACCAAACTACATCCGGGACCCGAGCGGGGTATTTTCCATATCCTCACTTGTGAGGATGTTGATGACGTCATTTCCCGCTTTTCACAGTTGTTTGTTTGTGAAGTCAGTCAGAGGGTGCTCGTGAAATTGTGGAAAGTTGCTCGCTGGAATACCAAAAAGTTGCTAAAACAGTGCCAAAAATCCAAAGTTGCTCATTAAATTCAAAAGTTGTTACCTAAGTTTCTTGATATTCTTATACAACGATTAATTGAAAGCTTTATTTTTCGTTTTTCACAATAATTACTAACATGGGCGAAGAAAAATAGCTTGAAACTCAGCTTTAAAGGGTTTCTCACAAATATGGGCGAAATTTAAGCAGACTCTTAAGGTTAACGGAACAACGGAACAAATTAAAACACATGGTTCATTTGACGTTTTGCCGAACGTTGTCAAGTGACAGGTTGTGTTCAAACTTAAAAAAGTTGATAAACATTCAAGAAATTCGCATAATTGAAGTTTTCTATATGAAATCGTAGACTTTTTCGTGCTCAGGGGATATGTGTTATAAACCTATATTTTGCTCAAAAGTTGCTTAGAAAGGCAAAATTTTCTCTGTTGCTCGAGGTTGCTAAAACTGCAAAAAGTTGCTCCAAACGCCAAAAGTTGCTCCAAAGTTGCCGAGCACAGTTGGGACAGGCCGATCAGTCAGTTTGCCTATATGATTTTTAAGTGAATGGTCAACCGCTGACTAGTAATCCATGGAGTGTTTACGTGAAGCCACATCAATGCCATGGCGTACGAAAAGAAAATAACACGGTGTCTTGAAAATATGAAGTCATATCTTTTCGATGCCGTATAATATCCTTTATATAATAATTCCATTTTTTCAACAGAACGTCTCAGCCCAAGTGATTGTGATTGTCCTGTACAATGTGAGAAGATCAAGTATGGCTTGGTGCTCTCCTCGGCATATTTCCCGTCACCTCATTTCTGGGACGCACTTTACAAATTCTTCAATAAAAGTGAGAACGGGACCGCAACAGATGCCCTGCAAGAGATAATCAGGTTAGACTTTCCGAAAAAAAAAAAGGTGTCCTTTTGAAGCTTTGTTACGAGGAAAAAGGAGACGGAAAATTCTACCATGTATCCGGTCCAAATTCCAAGCATTTCGTATACATCAACACGATCGCAAAGATCATTTGGTACGCGTCAGCTAGAAAAGGGGGATGGGGTGCGTTACCACCTATAATTTACTCTGAGGGGGGGCTCCACCCAAAAGGGGTACACTCGTGCAAGAGTTTATGCGAGTTGCGCTTACGGAGAAAATTAAACTTACATTGGAAACTCATACTGCCTTTCAACATTCAGTTATGATGAAAATTTCCCCCTTTCTTTCATTTTCCTAATAGGAGACACTTATTGAAGCTGAACATTTTCTACGAAAGTCTGTCAACCGAAGTCACTAAAGAAAAGCCAGCCTACGATATCTTCGCCTTTGGATGTAGGTAGCAATACGCGTACCCGCCCACACTCCCTCGCTCAAACCCTCCCGCCTACAAATGCAACAAACTCAAATTTAATATCCTTACTCGTTGGTAAACACGTCTTTGTAGTTTCGTTTCGTGAATTTGGTAGTACATTATGATATGCAGAACAAAATCACCTCCACTTCTGAAGCTTAGATATGAATTTCTTAATTTATGTCACGTGCAAGAAGAAGTTACACTTTGATCACTTCTGGAAACAAACAGCTAAATTTGTAGTTATTTATCCTTAGTAAATATTCTCTAAAGTAGAATAGTTAGTATGCATTTGGATTTAGACATTTTAACGAAAAAACAAAACAAACAAAAACAAAAACAGCAAACAAAACAAACAAAGTCCAAAATCATCTGCTTAATATTGCTTCCAGGGAACACGGCAAGGCAAGGATGTGAGGTTGGGAATATTATTTTAGTGTACGCTAGGTGATTAATACTTTGATATTTTTGCTTTTCAGCGGACATGGGTGGTACCATGGGGCTGTTCCTTGGCTGTAGTCTTCTGACATTGTTTGAGTTTTTAGATCTGCTCATTATGGCTTCATTCAGGTTTTACGCGGTAAAGAAAGCTGCGTCAAAAAAGGTCAACCACAAATCAGAGGCTTATGATGACTCCGTGTGATGAAAAATTACTTATGCTAGACTTAGAACGAGGAAACTTCAAAAACTACGGGCTACTCGCCTTGTTTCGCCTCAACTCTGGTACACTAGGAAACATACAGGCTAGAATTCAAGAGAAACGCAAGAATTAAAAACGAAATAACCTCAGTATTTTGAAACTCCGTTAGGAGAAAACTGAACAGATTGTAAGCAGAGAGACAATACATGCAAAGTTGTTTAGTTTCTTTTGGCACGGAAATTTTTTTCAAGGAAAGTGGCAATTTTAGTAAACCCTAACCCTAACCCTAAACAAAATCCGGTAAGAAATCGAGTAATTTCAGTTTTTTTGTGGACAAAAACCTTGTACCAGAATAATTTTAGGTATTTCACAGTCCTTTTTACATTTTCTTAAAGCTAAAGATATAAGTAGTTGCCTGAAATAACACCGAAACAATTTCTCATGTGAACTAGAGAAAATAAGTTTCAAAGTTCAGAGACATTGGGCAAACACAGGTAAAATTTCGTTATCAGTATCATTTCAGTACTTTCAAGACTTTCATATGAGCTTCAACATTGGTTTTCAAAATTTGGTGTGTTAGGGATAATTTTTTTTTTTTGATTAGATATTTAAAACAGTCGCACAGACGTTTGCGAAACGATGTAAATAATCTCGGTACAAAGTTTTTGTCCACTTGCTACTCAAACTTGTGGTGGATTCCTTCTTAATTCTTTAATATTTTCAATGTAAAATTGATTCCAAACGATTTTTGTAGAAGTAATTATTTCTACTCTGGTGCACTTTCAGATATTGCTCGAAAATATCGAGCTTCGAGTATGAGTTAGTTGAATTTCCAGCGGATCCGCTAATAACTAAATTTGAGATTTAGAGCCTGACTGGAGATGGATAGCGGCTGAAAAGCGAAGAAAAAAGCGCGAAGCACGGCACAAGCCCAGTTTGTTGTTTGTGACTTTGTTCAAAAAATATTGTTCATGTAATTTAACTCCATTGAAAAGTATATAATCCCCGATGTAATGCCTGGATTGAAAGTATATTCCAATCCTGAAGATCGCTTTAGCTAATCGACGGTTTTTGGAAGCTACAGTTTTATTGCATATAAGTTATTTAAAAGGTACTGTAACTGATACTGGTCAACCGATTAACCCTTGAATAGACCAGTTCGGGTTTTTTTGCCATTTTGAAAAAGGCATACGTTAAACAAGACGCGAAATATCCATTTTTCATGGGATGGCGGGAAATCCGCGAACGGGTCTGTAGTTGCCTCCAGGACACTGGGGACTACTCCTTGTTATAAAATATGTAGGTATGTGCGACCCAAAACAGATATCGACTTTGAGCCAATTATTCTGAAATAGTGGATAGATTTTGAACATTTAAGGCGCGTTACCTACTCCAGGGCTATAGAAAAAGGATTTAGTTTGACTACGGCAGAGATGGTAGCCTGAAATGTCAATCAGCTCTCGTCCTCAGCCTAGTCCCTCTCGTTCGGGGAAGAGGCCGAGGGCGGGAGATGACGTCATTACAGGCCAGAGGGACTGTGAATGCGGAATCATTTTCTATGGAATGTTGTTTTGGGTTACATTTCCTGTCAAAAATGATATATTAAACTTGACATCTAGACCGAGCCCGTTCAAAATCCAGACTGCGAAATGCGTTCACTAATCCCTATCCTAAACAAAACTATGACAGAAGCTAATTTTATAACAAAAATAGTTTTCTCTGTCCTAACAATAGGGTAGAGAATTTTTTCTTTTCTCTACCCTGTTAGCGCAAGTAGGCCCTAGTAAGATCTAGAATCGCTTGCCGGTTTTTCCTATGAAATCTAAGCTGCGAGCACCCTCCCTCCCTTATATTAGCTCTTATATTATAATTCCTTCTCCCTTGAAAAAAAATAAAAGATAAAAAATTAAAGAAACCCCTAATCTTAGGCTGTTTTTCTTTTCTCCTTCTCCCTTTTCCCTTACTTCTCGTTTTCGCCTGATCGCAGTTAATGAAATCAACCAGGCGTTACATATCGTGTGTCCGGGAAGGACTGGGTACAACGCCAAACATCCGCTGACATTCAACCGAAGGCTCTTGTGAGTAAACGTGCTTTGGAACTTTCTGACTCAGAGTTTAGTCCTATGGTCAAGTTTTGTTATTATTTTAGCTATTTCGGAGATTCAGTGACCAAAAGATGGTAAGTAATCATTTCTCCGTTTTCACAAATCTCTGTTAGCCTTTTATTTTTAACTGGAATATGTCTGGGGTCAAATATACCGTATGCTTTTCACCCGGCAATTCGCAATGAAATTTTAGCTTTAATTAATATTATTTCATCTGCTTTTCGTCAATTTCGACAGTCTATGCTTGAATAATAAGGGTTTTTTTCCGGTAAATACAGTATATGTAGATTGAAAACTTTTGTTAACTTTAACTCTCACCAATCGCCCTTGTACTTTGTTCTACATATCGTAATTCAGCGTACTTAGCTTAGCTTTAATATAGCCTCCATGTGTTACGTAGTAATACGCATTAAAGCCGAGCAACTCTTTTTCTACGATGACGGTAAAACTGAAAACTGTCGACGACTCTCAAGAAAATTTAAGTAGCTTCAAATTCGCTAAGATCACATGAGAGGAGAGTTTCAAGTCAAACGATCAAGCAGGAACAAGAGTAATAAAATGTTGATCTTGATTCTATTGGGTCGACATTGTTACAGTAAACCCATATTCAACCCTCTAAAAAACCCAGTCACAAAATGACCCTCCTCCCCCTTGCTTCTCCTGGCTGTACAACTCTAAAACTGTGATAATGATCCCATGGATTTTCAGTCTGATTTTCAGTCAACAAATGTACATGTAGCATGTTTTTGTTTCATATTATTTTTCCCATGCTATGAAGAATTCAAACAAAAGGCTGGAAAACTGTTGCATGATATACTAATTACTATATTATAAAGTTAATACTTGTATTTCTCCCATCCCCCGGTAAAAAAAAAAAACAATAATAATTTCTAAATTTTGATATTTGTATGCATGTTGTATGCATTTGTATGCATGACTGCATAATAATATCTAATATCCTGCCTACTTATTGTTTGTACCTAGAAACCACTTATGCTCCATGGTCATGAGCGATCAATCACTCAGATCAAGTACAATAGAGATGGTGACTTGCTCTTTTCCTCTGCAAAAGACACAAAACCAAATGTCTGGTACTCATTAAATGGTGAAAGACTTGGAACATATAATGGGCATGGTGGTGCTGTCTGGTGTATTGACGTTGATTGTATCCTTGAAAAATACATTGATGAGACAGGTTTCTGAATGCAACAACAACAACTTTATTCACTCATACATTTTACAGTTGTACAAAAAGCACATATAAAAAGTAAGACAGAAAAATGTACATTTGAGTCTGGACTGAAGTAAACGAAAAGTGTTCTAGTCAGTCTCCAGTTGTTGTAAGGTTTCCATAGATATTGAGAGAATACAGAATTATTTAAAGAAGAGATGTGTACATAGTGTAACAGAATGGAGAAAATCAACAAAGGTTTACAGAATGTTGTTCAGACAGAGTAGTTTTCTCATCAACAGTTGTATTTCAGTATACAGGCAAAACAAACTGGCCTGTAGCTGACAGGTCTTACCCTTGCCAGGAAGGATTTTTTGGCTTGGTAGCTTCAGTACTACCCTCCACTGATGACCGCACTGTAGAAATTCCTTAAATTGATAATTAATTTGTTTTTAACCAGTAATGGGAAAATTCCTTAACTTAATTGATCTTTTGCTATTCTAGGGGAAACACATCATTTTATTTCTGGGTCAGCAGATAACAGCTTGAGATTTTGGGATTGTGAAACGGCAACCACACTATCTAAATATGAGACAAAAACTGCCGTCAGGGCTTGTGGCTTCTCTTATTGTGGTAGAAAGGTTATGATGACAACAGACAAACAGATGGGACACGAGTGTGTACTTATGTTGTATGATATCAGAGAAGGTTAGTAAATTTACTGTATGTTGTGAGTAAGAGAGTTCGCTCTCACAGTTCCTCTTGTATAAATGGGTGAAAGCTACCTGTACCTGATAACATGATTTGATTGCTTACATTGGACTAACATCCCACCCAAGAGGACTAGTTGCATGTAATAATAATAACATAACACTCAAGAACTAGGGAGAAACACTTAACGGCATCTTGTGTTTCCCCCTACACCTCTTTCATGCTCTGCCACTTTGCGTGTGCCTTACAACAGAACAGAACACAGTCTAGACTTCTTTATTTGTTAATTATTACCCTTGTTAGTGGGACTGAGTTCTATTAAAATTGCTCTGCATTGGCATTCTTGAGCAATATTCAATGTGTTTCACTCTCAAAGTTCTCTTTCCACCCAGGTATATAAATGGCTACTGGTCGACTTAATCAGCTTAGGGTAACCCTGTAATGATGTAATAGTAGAGCTAACAATGTAGCAATGCTACTGAGACTAGGGTAGGCTCCCCACCTTACCCCGTTAGTTGAGCAAAAAGATAAGGTCCATGTGACACAATGCATGAGACGCAATGCAGAGTTTTTCTTTCACCCTTTACACATATGTAACTAAAACCTTTATTTTGTGTACGTGTATCTTAATTACCTGACACCCCGTGTCTGTTTGAAGGCTCCAAGGAACCATTTCTTACTGTACCGATTGATGGACCTAAAGTGACAGCAGCCCTTTGGGGTCCATTAGACCAGTACATAATCACTGGACATGAAAATGGAGATCTTTGCCAGTGGGATACAAAGGTGAGAGTAAGATAGTTAGCTGCATTTGAATGTTTATGGGAAGGTGGTTGGGGTTACAAAAGCCCAGGTCTGGGTTGTTCAAAAGGTAGATAATGCTACATGTATGTACTAGATAAATCACTATCCAGCAAATAGTATGTTTTGTTTGGTTCACATTTACCCACTGGATAGCGATTTATCTGGTGGATAGCACTATTCAGCCTTCCAACAACTGGGGCCAGATGACTTGTTCTTATATTTTGTCATCTTTAGGTTTAACAACTAGATTCCATGTTGCTGTACATTTGTTTGAAGTAATTTATCACAGATGACCACAAAATGTGGTAAGAACAACAAAGTGGCACAGGAGACGATAGCCAAGTGTGTCACCAATGTTCTCACAACATTTGGATGTCATCTGTTATCAATTACTGAAGAGATGCATGGGAACGTGGAATCTATTTGTTTTACAGTATGTGATTAAGAAACAAAACAAAAATGTCAATGACGTCATCTATTCATCTGTCCTCCAATCAGTCATAAGTAAAAACCAATCAAAATATGAGAATAATTCAACATGATATTATAGAAATTTTGATTGATAATCTACATGCACACTGTATGTATGCTGATTTAACCAGTGGAAGGTCTTGCAAGAGGAACATCATAAATTATGTGCAATGTACTGTTTACAGTGCTTGAGCCATAACTAATATTGCTTACAGAAATACACACATGTGCATGTATGCATTTGTTGTGGACAGTTGCATGTACATGTTTAGGAAATGTTTAGCCAGCACATTGATGTCTCCTAGGGATCACCTGCGCACGGGCTAGAAAATGCATGTGCATTTGTTGTGTATGTATCTGTTTCAGTCAGCAGGGTTGTAGCTAAGAAAATAGTCTCCTGGCTAAGATTTCCATTGAGCCGGTCACCATTTTTTGCAAGAGACCTGGAACAAAATTTGTAAATCTTCTAACTCTTTTGCAACACCTTAAATGCGGGGCTATCAAGCTCTCTGTTTACAAGATGGTGGATGCGGTACACAGAAAGAAGACTAATGCTCAAAACAAGATTTTCAATTACTTAACTTGTTATAGTGGCACCGATACTCAAGGTAGTTGGGAATTTATTCCAAACATTTAATTTAGATGTTTCAGATATCGAATGGTTGTATGTGCGTAACCTAAAAACCGTTTGTTGTCATTTACTGAGTGATTGCGCGCTCAATTCCAGCCGCCGATCACCTCTTTCCCAGCCGGCAAATTTTGCTGGCAGCCAGTGCTTTGTGACAACTCTGAGTCACATGCATCGATCACCTTTTAATAAACATATAAATACAAATAGGTAGACAGAAGTGAGCAGGGATGGATGCACTGTGGACCTATGGCGAAAGCGCTTGCCTCCCACCAGTGTGGCCTGGGTTCGATTCCAGCCCGGTGCCATAATTTATGTGGGTTGAGTTTGTTGTTGGTTCTCGCCTATCTCTGAGGATTTTTCTCCGGGTTCTCCGGTCTTCCTGCCTCCTGAAAAACCAACACTTCAAGTTCCAATTGGACCAGGATAGAGGACCTGCATAAAAACCACCTAAGGCTGATGTGGCTTGCTCTCTAAATATTGTAATTTATTTTATTAATTTCTTAATTTTGTTCAATTCTAATTAGTGAAAATGATTAACTGCACTTCATCACCGACTTTAAGTAACTAAGCAACATCACTTTCACATGTTTGGTTTGTTTGCTGTTTTAAGTATTTATTTATTTTCATTACAGACAGGAAACAAATTGTTAACTGTTCACGAGCACACAAAACAAATCAACGATATACAGATGTACAAGGATCAGACCATGTTTATAACCGCTTCAAAAGATCATACAGCTAAGGTTAGTGTTGAGAGCATTCCACGGTAGACATTTTGTTTTTTAGAAAATTCAGTGTAAATGAACTCTTCTTCCTGCCCTCGGATCCCGTCGAGGTACCAAGGCGTCGTTCACACTACGCCAGAGATATTTAAAAAACGCAGCTTTATTTCTACGGTTAGGCCTACCGTCCACACTAATCCGTCACGAAAATGGAGCTTTTCGGAAACGCTCTTCAAACCGGAGGAATTTGAAAACGCCGGCTTTTCGTTTTCGTGTGGACGGAAAACATTTGAGGGTTAATGGTAGATTTTACCTTATAAATCAGTGGTTTAGGGCACCAGTGGTTTGCAGTGGTAAGACATCTTAATGTGCTTTTCATATTTCTTTTTGTGGGGGAAATACTCCTTTCATTGCTATTTTGAAGTGGCAGCGACCAAAAAACCTTGATAATGCATTTCATGGCCGTTCCGGTGTAAGCATTTGACTCAAGTAAATAAGCCATTTGCGAGTTACCTTGTGCTTCTCTTTCAAGACGAATACGCATGTAAAACCTATCATGCGAAGGTCACATGGATTTTCATGAAAATGAACCTGTACGCAGAATACATTTTCATATGAATTGTTTCGCACAGACTCGTTGTGATGCAAAGACAAGGCAACTCGGATATACAGCCTTTTGAAGATTGTCTCTCGGTCTGTCTGTCTGTCTGTCGGTCTGCCTGTTTGTCTGTCTGTTTTTCTGTCTGTCTGAAGTTGATGCATAGCCTTACCTTTGTCCACAGCTTTTTGACACAGACTCTCTGCGACACATGAATACGTACAAGACGGAGAGGCCCGTGAATTCAGCATCGCTCTCTCCCATCAGAGAACACGTAAGTTCTGCTAAACAACTGCTCCTGTACACGCATTTTACACCTGATCTGTTATTTCAGTTGACGTAGCACCAGATTCTTAGAACTAACGCAAGGTAAGTGTACAGCAGTAAGTACGGAGAATTTTGCTCTCGATCTTTGGATTAAAGCCGAGCTTGTCGTCATGACTGACAGCGCTTTAAATTCAGATATCGTAGGATAAAGTCACTGCGTGTTTTCCTACCCCCCCCCCCCCCACCCTCCCTTCCTGTTGCGAATCCATCGCAGGTTACCCTCCGGCTTTCATTTTCAGTTTACCTTGAACTGGTGACAGTGGGAGGTTTGAAAGGGGCGGGGTTAGGGAGTGGTTAAGGTAACGGGGTAGTTTTTTGGAAGCTTTGATGTAACATGCCATCAGGGAGGAATGGCGACGCGAGCAACTGCTTTATATTGAGAAACTAAACGGCCTAAGCGTCAAGTCCCTTAGGTGGACCACTTGCCGGCAAAAAGTAAATAGCAAACTGTTTGATCTTTGTGGGATGTAGGTGGTGTTGGGAGGTGGCCAGGAGGCGATGGATGTAACAACCACTTCCACAAGAGTCGGCAAATTCGATGCCAGATTCTTCCACACTGTATTTGAAGAAGAAATGGGTCGAGTCAAAGGTCATTTTGGACCCATTAACAGCACCGCTTTTCATCCAGATGGAAAAAGGTAATCATAAATCATAAGTAATCATAAAAGAACGCGACATTACAAAAGAATAGCGCAGAACGAGAAAATTACAAATTGCACGCGATGTAATCAATACTGCTATTCAAGCTTGTGTTAAATCACAGTATTCTGTTTGGTTTACTAGAGGCTATTATTTGTAAACTGTTGTTCGTTAGGAGAAATCTGCTTTTATAATTAGCGACGATGACGCGTGGAATTCGAATATTTTAGAATAATATCATAGGAAAGTGATCTAAGGTTTGCCATAGCTTCCCTGAGATTGTCTGCCCTATTCAGTTACGGTGTTTGAGTATCCGATCTTAATGAGCAGAGATGTTTACACCTGTTTTATTTCTCCGTTTTTTTCTGTGTCAAACACTCAAGACAGTGTTTGACCACATTTCGAAGTTCAACAAAAATACTCCGCTGCGCTTTGTGTTTTCAATTTTCTTCACGGTGGTCACTCGTGTTTGATATATTCCGTCCTTGGATTTTGGGGTTTGTAAAGTTCAACTCGTTACTGAAAACACACTTAACACGTAAGACATGAAAATGGCGCGTGTTTCACGCCGGGTTGTGTGCTGTTTCATAAGAACTGAAATATTGTTTGTTCTTTCTTCACAGTTATAGCAGCGGTGGCGAGGACGGATATGTACGAGTTCATGTGTTTGATCCTTCATACTTCGAAGTGGAATTTGAATATTAGCCGAAATAAATTATGCCAGTTATCACTTGGTTACTGTTGCAGAAATGAATCCAAGTTTGCCATCAACTCACAAACTCGCATTATTATCTGGCTTGTGTTTTTGGCGGATATAACGCGCTCACTGATTGGCTAATTTTACGGCATTGTTCTCCCGTAATGCACACGGGCCGATTACGGGCCTACCAAAACAAAGCAAAAAGTCATATAGTAAACAACTTGTTAACCTCGAACCTTCAGTCTTTACGGGAAAAATCTCCAACCTCAAATTTTCCATATATTCGACCTCGCTATCGCTCGGTAAATGCGGAAAGATCTCGGTTTGAGAATTTCCCGTAAAGACCTCACTCTCGGGACCTCACTCTCCCTTCTGAATTAAGTAAAGTCATTCTAGTCGTAATTCGAAGAGGTCAGATCTAATGATTGCCTGTTTGAACCTAGACATCCTTCTGTCTTCAATTGGGTAAACCTTTTAGTCTGACCCTCCGTGCAAAAAGCTCCCCAAACCCGCCATTCCTTGCCGTTAATACCCCCACAAAATTACTTTTGCGATTAAGTGTTTGCGTTTTTCTTGGGATTAAGGGAAAGATCTTTTTTATTTTTCTTCTGTCTTCAATTGGGTAAACCTTTCAGCCTGGCCCTCTGTAAAAAGCTTCTCAAATCCGCAACTCCTCACCGTAAATAGCCCAACAAAATTACTTTTGCGATGACGGATTTGCGCTTTTCTTGGAGTTAAGGGGAATATTTTTTATTTTTCTACTTCCAAACTAAGTTTTGGGGGGTATACTGTTTTGAGAATATAGAGAAGAGCCCAGTGTAAGAATTAGTTCATGTAAATATCTGTTGATTAGGATAAAGGAAGAATGCGAGAGAGTGTATAACCCTGTCAACCCTAGCGATTTTTTAAATTTATTTATTTATTTATTTATTTTTTTTTTTTCATAACGTTGACTTATGAAGTTTAGTTTGAGACTGACAGCTACTTGATCAAGTTCAAACAAAGGAAATCATGGCCGTGACGATGTTCGGTCATCCGATCTTAATTAGCGTGGATTTTTACGATTTCATTTCTCCGTTTATCTCAGCTTTAGTTTCGATTGAGAAGATATATCAAGCACTTTACTCAAGACAGTTGTTGGACCACATTTGCGAACACCTCAGCGTTCGTAAAAAATACTCCGCTACGCGTCGTATTCTCGGTGTGTGTTTGAAAATGTGGTCAAACACGGCGTTTCGTGTTTGATATATTACTAGAAATCTGTAGACTGTTCCTCGTTCCTTTCATCTGTCGATATAACTTTGTTGTCGTTTCCAGTACCTCCCTCTAGTGTTCTACTCCTTAAAGATGATGTGCCACTAGTCTGTGTGTTGCCATTTGTTTGTCTTGTGGGGGTAGCAGGTTGAGGTAGCGTGTAGACTTTATTGCTAAATCTAACTCTTGCTGTTTGGTTCTCCTGATTTCTGCTTGCAGCCCCTTGCCTTCGATTTCCTCTTGGGGCGTCGTCCCTAACGTGCGTAGTTCTTTGCCTGGGCGCATCTGTCAGTAATTGCTTTAACGTCGTCCTATAAGTTGTATTCAGAAATAAGTACACCCATGGTGGATAAAGTACGCTGCACTGTGCCAGTATCTCGAGCGAGAACGCCGCGCGGTGCGTATAACTGTAGTACCCTGTAGCCATGGCAACAACGTTGCCCACCTGACACGGAAACTCAAAGATAAAGAACAACAGGGTCAAGGCGATGACCATATGGTTCAGCTTCCTGCGATACAAGAGGCGCCGTCGTCGAGTTATGTTTTGAGTGTAACGTGAGGCCTTCCAGATTCTGCAGAAGTGAAAAGAAGCACCATGAAATATTCCACCCTGGGCACTGTTATTCATGACATGGTAATAAGTTATGGGGAATTGCTCTGGCCTGGAACGAGCCCAAGACCAGGATAAAATAGACGCGGACAGCTAGATTAAGCCCGACTTACTCGTTGAGTGGGAGGGTGGGTCGCCAACCTTTTCGCTTTCGCGGCCTCGAGTAGAGTGATAGGGTGGAAACACGTGTGAATTATGTTATACTGTTATTTGCATAATCCCCAGGGTATCAGTTACCATGCAAATTGAATTTGCATACGGCAAATATTTGGTTAAAAGGTGGGCTGCGAAAATGAGCAAGAAAATGAGGGACTGGAGAGAGGAATGATGGTCGCTCGTGTTCTCTTCCTGTCTTGTTTGTTTTTTTGTTTTTTTTTCCGTCACAGTTTAACCCACAACCTGTGAACTGGGATCGAACAGGAAAAAAAAAGTATATGTTGTTTAAACGCGCATGCTCAAATGCCCCTATTTGGTTCGTGTACATTCATGGCAAAAATGAATACCGGAACAGAATAAGCACCGTCAAATGTCCGAGTTGAACGTCCACAATGCCTTGTTTACATACAAACCCCGGAACCCCGCCTTACGACCACCCCGTTAATACGACCACCTCGTTATTACGGCCACTTTATTCTGGCCCGAAAAAAAGCCCAGTCAGTCATTTTCTTATTTAAAGAATCCCTTTAATACGACCACCCCGTTAATACGACCAATTTACCATGATCCGAAGGTGGTCGTATTTACAGGATTCCACTGGATTTCCACGGGATTCCATTTCCGAGTTGTCTTGCCTCTCTTTCTATCAACTATTCATATGAAAATGTGCTCCTACGGGTTCAGTTAAATGTAAATCAAACTCATTTTCATACGACGGGCTTTGCACAAGGACTCGTTTTTGAAAGAGAGGCACAAACGAACTCGGAGATCGCCAATTTCACAATGAAGCTCTCTGTGGCTACAGATGAGACTGTCCTCTGAGGTCTGCGGGCCTTTCCACCGCGATTTCTTGGCAACCTGTTCGTGATAAATTCCCCATCATCAGCCCTTCAGCCCATACAGTGTCAAATTCCCCGTGATAACGCCCTCACTAGCCCTCCCACGTGGTGTGAAAATCCCCATCTAACATACCACTGATTCTATGTTGCGCACCGCATCACAGATCGACGAGTCAGATGTCCGCGGTATACCCTGGGGATGTTAGCGTCTTAACTTTATCGTTGCACAAATCGTGTCGTATCGATTTGAATGTTATTTCCTGTTTGCGCTTCTTTCTATCTTTTGCGTCTAAAGATGAACCCACTGATTATATGAAGTGAATTAAGTACGTTTATGTAAATTTGGTAATTCCCAAAACTCCCCAAAACACCATACCCTTTACATGGGCGGGAGACGGGGATGTGTCTAGTATATGACTTACATAAGGGAGTACCTCACCGGGTATCTACTGACCTCGCACAATGATATTGCATCGCTAAGCATATTACCATAGGCAGCAGTAACGTTGTTATGGCAACAAAAGCATTGTAGAGGAAAAGGAGTTTTCCCCTAGAGGTCCAGTTTAAGTTACAAGTCAATTGAGAGGCGGATAGCGCAGTCAGGCTGTCTTTAAACAGTATCGGAAAGCTCGTCAAAATGGAATACAGCCACGACACTGAGAAAATAATTATATTCGATTTTCTTGTCATCTGTTGAGGTAATCCACGGTCACATCGATCTGATACCAGTTTTGATACAATGTTCATAGCGCACAGTGTTGACCAAAAGGCATTTTTGGAGAGAAGACCAGCAAAAGTCACCCAGTTGCACAGGTATACAGCCTGCGTGTTGTTCCTCGTTTCCTTTTTAAAATCCGTACCCAATGTGACGGCGTAGCCTCCGATCGATAACAATAAAGAAATCACGCTGATGTTGATCATGAAAGGGGACATAATCCTTCTTCTCAGGCGGCCCTGGAATAAGGTGAACAGAGCGGAAATGTGGCACAATGTAGCCAGTACTACCACAGTCATGGAGATGTTGACGTAAATTATCAATAACGAGCTGGAGGTCTCTTGAACGCTGAAGGAGCTCGAATTGTTCATTGCACCAGTGGTTCTCAGGGGGCTGATCTGTTGGATGAAAATAAAAGCAAAGTGTAAATGAGTAGAAGTCTTCTTTCTCGCAACGTGTGTGCGCCTTCGTGGTGCGCCAATCAATTTCGAATGTAATGACACGCAGTGAACGCTCGTTTATTTATTAAAGGAGCTCAGTCATGGTATTTTGGCCTCGTACAAATGATTACCTTTCAACTGAAGGAAACCTGAAAATAAAAGTTTAATAAGACAGAAAAACACCAAAGTGATAATAAACCAGAAAGAAAGAAAAGATGTTTAACGATGGAGAAGATTAACACGGATAACAAACGACGAAATTGAAGAATTAAGGCCAAACTTTTCAAGATGCACAAACAGTGACGTAGCTCCTTTAACCACTAAGGTAGTAGCAAAACTACAAGAAGCAAAGAAAACCAAGACTCTGGAGGATAACCCGAATGAGGAACTTGAAAACAATTAAGCTTGCAGAGTTCGCTCGCGTCAAAGTTCGTCGATCTTCTGATTAGCATGAATATAGAATTTGATTTATTCTGTCTGTTTGCGTGATAGGGTAGACCAATGACGTCTGTATCTTTATGGTTTACGTGAGAGGAACACGCGTACTTTCGGAAAAATACAAGAGAGGTTTTCTGTCTAAAAATCGTGAATTTTTAGCCTATGGTATGTGAGGTGTCAGTCGCACGTGCACTGTACGTTTTCAACCTCTGAAGGCACCCACCGTGTTTAAATAAAAGATGTTGTTGCTGTTGGCATCGATAGTTAGAGAACGGCTTCACATTTCGAGTAGTGCTCCTTTTAAACTTCGCACAATCATTAAATTCTAGACATAACTGATTGAAAATGTCAGATAAAATAATGCCGCGAGCGCACTGAGATCAAACTGAACCTCAGGCCTTTTCAACCAGCACTTAAATTGATAATACGTCTTGTTTTCCTTGATAGATGAGGTTCAGTATATCATTAAATGCGATCTAGCCGGTTCTTCATTGAGTAGCAAGACAACGAGACTAAGACTTTCATTCCCTATAAAAATCGATTTCCTTTGTTAAATTTTCCGAGTGTCGTGCAGTAAAAACGTTAGGGACAATGCAAGGATACTTATGTTATATATTATCAGTGTATTAACATAAAGGAAAACCTAAGCTAGGCAATTGAAATTGCTTTTAAAATGATCAATCTATGCTCAAGTCATGGGGATGGTGGAATTACAGACTATTTATCTTACAAACTGGAAAATATAGACGGCAAAACGTTCCGGTATTTAAAGAGTGCGTCGACAGCTCAGGATTAATACCTAGAATACTCGAGGATATCAAAATAGTACCCGCATTGTATTACACTAACCTTGCTATTAACACCGTGGGAGTAAGAAAGAGAGCTAAAGGAACTTAAAGGCGTCGTGAGAGCGTTATAGAATTGAATTTATCTGGTAGTGCTCACTGTAATGTTTGGCAGTTTATCTCGCTGGCTCTTCAGATTAGATTTTATAAACACATTATTTCCAGACCATAAAGTCTGCCGGATTCAATTTGACCAAAATTTTTTGCAGCATATCTAATTAAATTAAAACTTGCGTGGTTAGCTGGATTCCGAACACATATACTTACTTGATGTCTTCAAGCAGGCGCGCCGGACTGGGCATGGATGCACAGTGACCGATTTCCAAAACCCTCGGAAGTGTTTTAAATTTTAACTCTTCCGAAGCCCTCCATCGAATTCTTAAAAAGATGTCCGATTTCCGCAAAACGGTGGAAGCCGGTATGGACTCGCACCCGATCTGGGCATGTTGCTTAATATGCTTATATTTATGCACTAGTGAAAACCAGGAATTGAACAGTGTGATTTGTCCTGTGGCTCAACCGCTTTCGTTCTGGACCGTTTGCACAAATCTTAAATTTTTGTGTGCAGTTGGCGCTGTCTGTCTTAGAAAATAATAATGTAAAGACTGATGAAATATACGGGTAGATGTCGACTCAACTGATCGATGTTTTCACTTCTGGTTTAGATAGGTAAATTCAATAACTAACCTGACTTTAATTGTGTGCTCTCTCCTGAGGACCAAAAACCAGTTAATTCTCGAGGAGCCGATGAACATCACAAATCCGGAAAACATTTGCTAGCTCTGTGCTAGCTACGATCAAACGAGGTTTTTCGCGCTCCCTATTTATTTCCTCTTTGTTTATTAGCGATTGCCTGAAGGCTGGAAAAATATCACATGACGCATATTTGCCAGTCCTTTACGGAATCCGTCCCGCCAATTATCTGTTTATGTTTAGTGCAATAATACAAATGCCGCAATCTAGTTGGCTGAGTTAAGAATGTCTCCACGTCACGCGAACTTTGTTTTTCTTCCGGTAGAATCCCTTGTTCACTCCCAGAGAGCTCTTACTGATCGCAGATTTTCTTAATTCCAGAAGATTTTCCGGTTGTATTGTAAAATTTGGTCACATTCGGCTTTGATCTTAGAAAGTATGCTTATTTGCCTAGAAGTAAATAATGAGCAACTAAAGTCCAGAAAAATAAAAAAAATAAGAAAAAATAGTCTAAATTACAAAGTATAACTATAATATAGTGAGCCATCATACAAACAAGACTTGTAAACTAAAACTAACTTTCCGGCCAGCTTTGTAAAAAGATGGCAGTGTGTCCAAGGATCTTAAGGTGTCAGAAATGTTGTTGCAAGTAACGGCCACGATGTATTTTACTGATCGAAGCCAAAACAAGTAGTATCAGTTTTAGATACTTGAAGGTTGTTGGTCCCTCTTAAATTTTGGCTGTTTGCTCTTTGAACAGGTCTCTTAGTTCTCAGGTGGGTAATTGTTTAATACTTTGAACACGATCATTTAAAAATTTAACATATTTGGGATACGCCGATCATCAAGGCTTGACACGATCAGAAGGGGAGGGGGTAACCTTACAATGGACTAGCATGAATCTCATTCAGGGGAAATAGAGAACCTTTCATTGCTCATGCTAGCATAATTTTTAAGCCATACGGCTCGTGAAGTATTTACCTGGTATTTCCATTCGCATGTACTGAACTAGGACCCGGTGTTAGTGACGTTTAAGATTAAAACTTAAAAACGAAATCCCATAGGAAATCGACCAATTTCAGTTTTTAATGGACAAAAACCTTGTACCAGAGTAATTTTAAGTATATTACAATCCCTTTCGCATTTTTCAAAAGCTAAAGACAGAAACAGTTGCCTGAGATAACACCAAGAACAATTTCCTATGGGAACTCGAGAAAATAAATTTCAAAGTTCAGAGGAATTGTGCAAACACAGATAAAATTTCATGTTTCATATGTCAGTTTCGACTTTTGGTGTTGTTAGAAATGATTTCTTTTGAGAAGATATTTAAAACAGTTGCATATAAGTTTGCAATACGGTGTAAATAATCTCGGTACAAAGTTTTTTTTTTCGCTTGTTACTCGAACTTGTAGTGGATTGCCTCCTAATTTCTGGTGGTTTGAGTTTTTAATAAGGCATAGCCCGATCTTTGTCGATCAGACTTTGCAAGATATATATCACAGCCAGTCTCGGAAGGGCTTCCGTTTTTGTTAGCAGCGATTGTTTGCTTAGATATTAGGTTAGTTCTGTATAACCAAGATATTGGGCCAAACAAAAACTGTTCGATCCACTTAAAACATTTTAGTCAAACTGTCTTCTCACCATAAAATTTTACTGTTAAACTCCAAGGGGTCTTGAGCCATCTCGCTTTTTTTTTATCAGACGTTTTCTTTACACCTCTGGGATTTCGTACGGAGAAAACCTTTAATATAATATTGATTATACCCCTAACTGAAATAGAGCCTATTCGCCAAGCGCAGTTATTTCTATTTATAAGCTTTGAGCTTATAAGACTGAAAAGCGTCGCGTCGTTGAACGAATCCTAGTAACCTTAAGCAATGACGACGCTGACGCCATGGAAGACGCCTAGTAATAAATAGATTTATATTTTACCTTTGAATTTTGGAACTATATCTGAATCTGCTAGTACGCCAATCGGTATGAAAACCTGCTCAAACTACATGTGTACTGCCAGCGATCAATTCCAAGAAGAAATGCGAAAAATTTCTCGTCGTGGCATACGTTCTCCAAATACGCAGAATTTGCGGTCGTTTCACGATGTTGCCGCGAACAACGCCTAGTAAAAAAATGAATTTATATTTTACCTTGGAATTTAGCAATTGTCTAGTCTGTTTAATCCGCTATTGGTCGTTGAGCTTGCTCAAGCTAAATACATAACACCAGCGTTCAACTCCAAATGAAAATACGAAAAATTAACCGCCGTCGTTCGCGTTCTCCAAAATACGCAAAACTTAGTCATTTCACGGTTTTGTTTTGCAGAGGAAGGCAAAGAAACGTATAACAATTTATAACGCACGTGCACAGCCATTGTTCTGTCCATTAAGACTTTGGTTTAGCGACGTTCTCGTTGCCGTTGTCGTCGTAGTTTGCTTAAGCTCACTAAATTATCTTCAACTAAAGATCTCCGTCTTTTATGGTCCATTCAGTCATGGCTACGCAGACTCCGAATTCAGTCTGTCAGCGTATTCATCATTTTTAATCACGATTGTCTCAGTGCAAGAATCTTAAACAACCGTTTTCTCTAGCAAATCAGAACAAAAAGTAACTTAACAAGAGCACATAAGAATCTTTCAGACCTTTTAACACGCATTAATCTAGGCAGGATCCGAGAACGACTGTCATGCGGTCATCACAATCGGTATATCGTAACACTACGGGTTGACCGTTGAGAATTATAACACTTTGCAGTAAATGGTTTGAAGCCAGTTAAGAATATCAGTAGTTCGTATAGTGTGATCGCCCGGGTGAGGGTTTTTGACGATTACTATTGTTAGTGATTCAAAACAGTTCTTTTCAGAGCTGTCTTCACCCGTTCGATCACACTATGCCAACTGTAAGACTTTGTACAGGATTTGTTACTACTGTGGCGATTTTGCCGTATTGATCTCAGCTTAAAATTCAGTAAACATACAAAAAACTTGCTTTTGCTATTTGCTGTGTTCTTTTGCCTATCTTGCGTGTTGTAGTGATGTTTTAGTCAGGAGATATGTTTCGGACACAGCAAATGACAGAATCATTTTAGTTTGTATATTTACTGAATTTTAAGCTGAAATCCCGCAAAATCGTCCCAGTGATAACAAATCTCACACAAAGCCTTATATTTCTCGACGGTTAACCCATAGTTAGTGCCATGTGAACACTACCGACCGCTCAAACTGGAGATTGGGTTGCCTGTGTCACGAGTTGCACTTTTTTCCCACACGAAACAAACTAGTGAGTGAAAGAGACAAAGCGGGAAGCACGTGGCAGTCCGGCTGTTTTTGTGTGTGTTCGTCTTGGCGCTTTTTAGCTGTGCGAAGAGCTCTTGTTTTGCGGTTACCATTTACGGCGTCAAAGAAGAGAACATTTGACTTCGGATTGTTGCCGCCCGTTTCTAAGAACGCCTTTTCAAGCGCTGTATGTACATTATTCAGGTTAGTAGATTTCTTTTCTGTTCTCGGCAAATTCTGACAATGTGAAATCTGAATCGTTATTTTCTGTCTATTTTGAGAAGGGGAACAGCGATGACTTTATTCGGAATCAAACACTGACTGTTCGCTTATTCAGGAAAAGAACAGTTATGACCTCGATAGAAACAGAGTAGATAAAGATATTACTACGAGGAACTTTATAGGTGAAAAATTACTCTTATTTCGATCGCACTGTAGCCGTCATGTTGTGTTTGCTAGAGCCCCATTTCAATAACATTCATATTAGAAATAAATTACCTCATAAATTGAACTCTGTGTTGCTTGTGAAAAGTTAAAAATCTGGCTTAGAAATCAAGACCCACGCCGGCCTTAACTGTTAGTAACGATCGAGGAAGCCGGGTCTTCCTGGAAGGCTGTTAACAAATTTTAGCAAGGATGCTCAAATCTGTGCATAAAAATCATGAATCATTGGAAATGCGTCAAACAGGCTGAAAATTTTGCCCGCAAGGTAAGGGATGTTTTTCCGCCTAAGCAACTGATAAATGAGGAAGTTTGAATTCGTAAGCACGTTGAATTGAAAGAGGAAACCATTTGTCTGAGGTTAAAGATGTCGTTTAAAACAAATGAGCAAAATAATTGTGGCCCACAGTATGATCTGTCCCCCTAAAGACAAAAGTTTCGAAATAATCATATTTTTTCTTCTCTAAATTAGGTTTGGTGGTAAAAAACTGAACCCAGAGAGATTTCACTGAGTACATGTTTTTGTTATTGTACAAAACTAGATTCTGCCGTTTAATACAATAGTTAGAAATCATGCACGCTTTTAAGGAAGATCAGCTATATCTTTCCTTATAAAATAACTGATCATGAGATACTACGCACGCTTTCATTGGTAGATAAGCATGTTAGGATGAGAGTATGTAACACGGTTGTGACGTTTTAGATTCGCGTGTCTTTTTGAGAAACATTTTATATCAGCAATAGAACCCTTTTTCCATGTTTACTTAGCCTCATCTAAACACTTCGGGGTTTGGGAGAATTCTCGAAAGTTACGGAAACCCTTGACTGCGTCTCGGGTTTGCATAACTCTCTCGAATTTATTATTATTATTATTATTATTATTACTACTATTTATGAGGCTATGTAAACACGGAAAAAGTGCTCTATTGCTTAAGTATTCCTTGGCTAGTTACCTCTAGTAATAAGACTTGTGACAGAAAAAAAAGTGTTTCTGTGTTTCGCCTTATTTTTAACTTGGAAAAATACAGTAAATATCCACGAATAAGAATCTAGTGACTTAAGAACCTGATGGCAGAAATTTGCCATTCTAATACCCCAAAATAAAAGAACCTGTTTAGCCAAGCAAGATCAAGCAGGTTCTTCTGTGTGGGTTACAGATAAATTATGATAAACATTTTAACCAAGGAGTGGGACTTTTAGATTGCAAATTTATGTTACAAGAAGATATATAATACAGTTGTGAACACATTATGTTAATTCAAGGGCCAAACCCATGTTTATCTATTGCTGGTTTTCAGTGTCACGCAATTCAAAGTAGATCAAAATCAAAATCAAAACCGGTCAATAGATAAAGTCCAGAATCTGGGAAATGAAAGAAGGTAAATATGCAAAGACTCTCGCCAAAATTCTGGTCACAGCAATTTTTCTTATGCGAGATATGCGGAGAAACTTTTTACCCAAATTTATAGAGATCATTGTATGGAGACGCCATGCTGGTGCCCATCCGTATGGGCACCAACATGGCGGCCGGAAACCAACAGAAACATCTGTCAATGAGTTTTGCTACAAAAGCGTAAATTTATCCCTCGAGGAACTCTAAAACATTAAAAGTATACTTTTTCTAAGACATGAACTGTTCAGAACTGTTCCCCGAAATAAGTCACTTTTTTAGCCATCATGACAGCTCTCTAGGCCGTCATGTCAATGCCGCGTCACGCAAAAGCTTAGAAAGAACCTACTTAGCCCAAACTGCCAATAACTAACCCAGAATACAAGAACCTGTTTTGCCAGACCTCAGAAAATGTAGGTTCTCACACGCGGGTGTTTACTGTAGCATAGGTATTTTTCAAGTTGTAGGTACAACAATAGTAAGTGATATCTCGCGTGAATGACATCGTTTCATGCAAAATATCGTTCAAATATCGCCGATGTTTAGCGATATTCGTCAATTATCGTTTCCATTACTTTAGCACAGTACTGTATTGGGGAAGAATTTCACTCCATCTTTCGCTCCTTCTCTCCTTCGCTTCTCGTGTTAAGAATTATCGGAGGAGGGCTTAAAATGAGAGGGGGAAAAAACGAAGTGTGAAGTAATACATCGAGAGCAAAAGGAGGGGAGGGGGGCGACAATGTCAAGATCTAAACCATTACATGAAAATAAGGTCACGGATCATTTTTCTTGATGCAAAACACAACAGATGCCATTGCAACTGTTTTTGTCATTTCTGTCTTCTTTTCAAGCTGGTTATATAAAAACTCCTAAACTGCCATCTCAGCTGCTGCACAGAAGCAGTTGTACTTAAAAAAGGCTATCAAGTAAGTTTTATCGGTCGGGGAAGTAAAAATGGGTGTTTCCAAATCAACATTCTCGATTTGGTGGACATCTCACAGCTAAGGGTGTAGCCTTTCATCATAGTATCACAAAAAATATTGCAAGCTATTTCACCTCTGTTTTACACAAATTTTCCATTTTTTAGCTTTTCCTTCACCTTTTTTCGCTTTCCTAGGTGGCGCTATGGCAGGTCCACACCAGCCCTAAGGTTGCCATATTCAGACTTCAGTGCCCTATCAAAAAGTATATGTATCTATGTACGGTATGTCTGATCTATCTCTTTTTTTCCTTATACAGGATTTTTGAGTGTATTCATGATGCAAAGTATCCACAGTACATCAGAGAATTGTTTTCCCTCAGATCTGTGGACTATTTTATGAGAGGAACTGATTTCCTCAACCTTCCTAAACCTTGCACTACCACTTATGGTTTGAATTCCTTTACTTACACAGCGGCCAAGTCCTGGAATGCTTTACCTGACAGATTAAGAGCTATTTCTTGTCCCAGTGACTTTATTAGAGCGATTCGACAACATGAATTAATTGGCTAATTGTAATTTCTTTTAAGTTAATAGTTTATTTAATATACATAGTGTTACTTTATTTTGATTTTAATTTTCTCGGAGATACTAGCCTATTTTTGGCTACTCAAAATCTTTTATGTATGTATGTATAGGATATGTTGTTTTGTACTTTTTCTTTGCAGTCTCAAGGTCTCCTGAATCAGCTGGGCAACATTCTCTCCGTGAATGTCAGGCCGTAGCTAGTAACAAGCAAACGAGGCACTTGCCTCAGTCATGATTTTTTGTGTTTCTGTTGTTCAGCAAGTAATAACTGAAACACCCTAAATACCAAGAATGAAAATTTAACCATAGACATTACTGCCTCCGTCATAATTTTGCATAGACATTGCCTCTGTCAATCTTCTTCTGGCTACAGCCCTGAATGTTGACACCGCGAACTTCAGTCCAGGAATGGTGAACGATTGCTACCCATAATACCTTTCGGCAATGTCGCGTACTCTCTTGACGGAGAGCGTTTCTTGAAAAAGCCTTAATTTGAATGCTTTTGATCCGTGGTACACAGGCTACATCAAGTCGGATTGTCAAGTTGTGTTAAAACGTTATTTACTCAAACTTACATTTCTGTAGTACTATTGGTTTAATGAAAAAGTACTTTCTTTCTTCTAATGACGAGACAAGCCACATAAAAATAGTTCAATATGATAGTAATATTTAAGCCAGGAATGGCCTTGTGCGCCAGCCGGGAAAATCAGGGTGACGGACTTCATTTTACATTTATATAAATGTAAACCTTGACCGATAAAATAGCTGATACAATTGATCGCATATTTATAAGGCATACAGATTGCATACCCAAGAGAACAGATTCAAGGAGAAAATCTACTTTAATTTCCCAAATCCAGTTGGGGAGGGGAGATATTTGTTCACAACGCAAAAAGAGGTGCTTAATGCTTTCAGGTCTCCAGGAAAACACATAAGAAGCGTTCATCGTGATCTTTAATACCTATTTCGTCAACATTACATTAGTGCCAATAGTCCGCCTGTAATGAAAGCTGCTTGGCTTAAGAGCACTTGTGTATATGAAGTGGATAGTGCAAAAGGTTTTATCCAATGGAGAATGTTTATTTAATTTTGGTCATTTTTAGTTTGCCTCTAGCCATTTTCTTTTCCTTGTTCTCCGCAGAGTTTTAACATTTCAGGACGCTACCATTTCTAATAATTATTTTAACTGAAAAGATTCGAATTTATGCTTTTGTTTTTAGTGTTATTACATTGCTATCATTATTTTTATAGGTCAAAACTGAAAAAGGGATGCGTGGTCGGTGTTTGTTCTCACCGGTAAACATCGTTCTTTCGATTCATGTGGCCGAATCGACGTTTGACTGAAAAAAATTTATAACAGTTTGTACTCTACAATGTAGTTATTGAATATTCAACGTATAGAGCCAAAAAAATGGTGTTCAATGTCACATCAATTTTCGCAAGGAACTTCAGATGTTAGTTATAGTCTAAAATGTTGACAGCCCGTTGAAAGAGCTAGCTTCGGGCAACAGCACTGAAGGAGTGCTTATCCTTGTACAGAAAGAGGCTTATATTTAATAAAACCCACCGCCCTGAAGCTATTTGGAAATTTTTATTAAGTGTGAAAAATAACAACATTGAAAAATCGTTACAACGAAAATTTGGCGAGTAGCTTAGCCTAAATAATTTCTGTAGGTTCTATGTTCAGTTATTCATTACAATGTTTTTCACTGATGATAGATAAGAAAAGATGTGTTATGGGCTTGCCGGCGACTGTTTACACTTGATATTTTTTAGGCATTTCATTTATTTGCAAAAGAGCCGCAAAATCTATACTAATGAAAGTTTTAGCTTAAAAATTAAAACGGAACAGAAACAAACAGGCGCTTCTCCCTCCCCCCCCCCCCAAAAAAAAAGACAAAGCGTGCTAGAAAAGCGAAATGAAGGAGCCAAATTCTGACAACATTGTTTGAACTTTTCAAACATGGGCCCACTTGACCAAAACGACTCCTGTTTAATGCTACGACGTTTTCGTTATATGAATAATAACTCATCACTTTTTAAAGTTTTTGGACTCTAAATGCCACGAACTGGTCCAAACTAACACGAGCTCGTTTCTTGTAAGTTTCGCCAGAAGCCACTACCTTTAAAAATTAGTAACTTTAAATAGCATTTAACTTATATTGGCAGCGTAGGAAACACCTCCAAGATGGAATTTAAAAAGCTGAAAAGGTCCTTAATACCTGAAAGCTATTGGAAATTGTCTTTATCAATGAATCGCTCGATATCAGAAAGATATGCGCCAGTTTACAGGGACTGCATCCTAAACATTTGCAGTTTAGAATTGTGTGATGATTGTACATAGCAGAAAATACAAAAAAATTGTAGCAAATTATAGTTGTTCATTAATAAATCTGCAAAAAGCAGAGAAGAGATGTTTATCAGTAATTTTAATTTGCAATTGAAACTATTTGCAGCGACAGTTACCATGACTGTGATTCTAAAGGATTTGACACGCGATGCACAGATCCCAGTATCGACACCATTTAAAAAAAGAACTTTCCTGAGGAAAAGTTTGGTTGCTTGTGGTATATCCATACAGCACCCACAATTTTCAATTCGTTATTGCAAATGAGGAAATCAGTGTTTACCCGATGAATATTATAAACATCACAAATAACTTGCTTTAATTTGTAAACATAATTTTATCTTAAAGCTGGAGGAGAAATTTAGCGAGGGTAAAGGTTATTTTCATGCTTCAATTGCTAACTGGAACAAGGTAGGAGAAATTCGACGTTAAAGCGGGTGATTTGGGGCATTTTTTTTTCTTTGTTATTTCCTCGCAGGGTGTACTTGCGGAGTATCTTCATTGCATACTTAAGAGCTATACTAATACCAGAACGCACATAGTGCATCGGAAAAGCTGTTCAGTGTTATTCAAATTCAACAAAACAATATCAAAAACTCTTAAAAGGTCACTGGAGCGACAATGCAATAGTTTGTTTGTGAGATGAGGAATAATCGTACCTAAGAGATGCGCAGTTTTGTCAACCTTGTCCCGCGTTTTCAGTGCAGCAAAGCTTAAGGTTGCCACATCCAATGGGACTCCGCTTGTCAGTCAACTTGGAGTAAGAGTTCTTCTCGGGCACATAGCTACCAACTAACTTCACGATCTGTGTTCAACCACCAGATTCTCATAGAATCTGCTAAAATTAATTGCCAGCGGTCTGTTTTCTCTTCAAATTTTTAAACTACACCCCGTGTCGATGCGTAGAGTCATATCCTTTCATGTGTTATGCTGCCATTACGAGCAATTGAAATTTAAGGCTGGCTCTGACTCGATAATCGCTGCGATATCGTTTGCGTTTACTCTACAAAAATTCAAAAGGTGCTTCCGACTACCAGTTTTCATATGACCGCCATTATTACTACAGACTAAAAGAAAATCCCCGATAGGACCTGGATCAAACTATGCACTGTGTCAGTAGTGTACATGTGTTTTTCACAACGTTTGCTCAAATCTCGGCCTTGTGGTTTCCACAAGATCGTTGAAATACAACTGAGTACTATACTGTAGCAACAGTCGCTGTTATGGCTGAAGAGTTATCTCCGTATAGTCGCAACGCCGGATCGCTGTGCTTTTTTTAGCGATCATTTTTATCGAAACCAGCGGTAATATGTGGAAGACTAAGCAACTTTTTCGTACGTCTTGAATTTTTAAGAAAAGAAAAATTTTTACGGATAATTTTGTCGCATTTTCCCGGTGGCTAGACAAGACCGGGAGAAAGAATAGGGTCGGCCTAATGAATTGTTAGTAGAATAAGCCTTCAAATACATATTTGAACTGAACTAGAAGTTCAACGTTTCATAGCCAATGTAAGTAGCTTATTTTAAGAAAGAGTGAAATACTTACGTCAGGCATACAACTCTAGGTGAACGACTTTTGCCTTCCGCACGACGCTTGAACATGTGCACAAAACCACGGTATCGCAATCTGAAAACCGTGATCGGTGGAGATCCGGTGAGATAGGCAGATTTCATTCCTAATTGCACACTATATTTATGCGGCTCCACACTAAAATGTTTTTTGCTTTGTGTTGCAGTTGAAATGCTCGTTCTGCTTAACAGAAGTGACTAAAATCCTCTACAGAACAGTGTCGAAATGCTTCCATTTAAAAAAAAAAACATTTCTTACATTGGTCATTTCTTTATTAGAAACACAGTGCACGTACTGCATCGTCCAGACTAATTATACATATACTCTCGCATTAAAACAGGAACTTGCAGATGCCGTCAAGCGCTCGATCAGTTCGTCGTCAAAGATAAAGGACAAAAGTAACAGATGGTCAGTGGATAATTCGTTTTGAAGAATAATCTTTCTTACAGTAGAATGAATGTCCGCTTTTGTACTTCGACGTATTATCATGACCCCGAGGAATAACTCTCCACTGAGATGCCCATCTTTATAAACGTAGACAGATCATCCGTAGCAACCATATCGTTCGTCTCTTAATATAATTCGTCGTTCAAGACGTACTGTAGCAGGCAGTTTGTTTTTGTATGTAATTGGTGTCAGCTAGCGCGTGCCCGTCTTTAAACTCAGAGGCACAGTCAGTGAGATACCGTCGTAAAAATACAGGTTCTTCCAGCAGAATTATTATGCCACACCTCTAATACAAAAATACCCCAGGCTTAAGGACGTTCGCGCGAAAATTTTCCAGTCGATAGAGTTTTTCAAAATTTTTACTGCAGTCAGATAATGAGCTACTTGTGTCAGCAATGCGAAAAAAATGGGGGGTCATAGAATTCGTTTCAGATAAAATGTGTGGAAAACTACCCTGATTTTGAAAAATTGGAGCACGTAATTCAACATGGTCTACTGGGGTATATAGTTAAAATATCGAAGATGAGTCAACGGAGACAAACGATCTCAGTCATAATGTGTAGAAGTAGGTCTGTTGCTTAAATAATTCCAAATGTTGCCAACGTTTTTACAAAACTTAACCCTTCAAGAGGCATTTGAAACCGCCGCACAGATAAACAAAGAACTCTTCTAGTCGATAGATTTTCTTCATTTTTTTGCTAAACGTAAAAAATCGGTAGAGAAAATGATCCATCAAAAGAAAAATAGGTGTCACCGAACGTCCAAGATCGTTAAATCTAGGTAAAGCTATAGCAGTGTCCATCTGCCCTATGGTGCGCGCTCGATACATGACGCGGCGTGTACGTGTGAATTTGCGTGAACAGTAAGGATGCGCAGAAACAATTAGCGGGAACGTCCTTAAGCACGGAGGAAAGTCTTACGTCTCCCCAACCTTCGCATGGAGGCAACAGAAAAAAGATTGACAGTTTTTACTTCAACTACGGGGATTTGGTTGTCATTTTTTTCGGAATTTCTTTTGACCGGTGGTATTAATATTTCTAAAACGGTTTCATTCTCAAGGAAAACCTGACTACACACTTTCCTGCTCTGAAAAAGATATATGCTGGCATAACTTCATCTACAGAAACAAAAAATGACAAAAGAATGAACTCACACAATCTGCAATTCGAAATTTTCACGGAATCAAATAAGCTTTCGACAAGAACCGACCATTTCGAACCATTCTGGTTTGTTAAAATCTTTATCAAATTGTGTTAGTTCCGCCTGGTATCCTCATTTTTAATAATTAAAAAAATGACCTTCACTTTGATGCGCTATATCCTACCCAAAACACGACGGCATGGCAACGGCAACGAGAACGATCACCAAACCAAGAACGTATGAATAGATCTACACGAGAATAAAACTACACGCGTTCTAGGCGCCTGTGTACATTTCGTGGCTGTCCTTTGTAAATCAACTACGTGAATATTTAATTTCCAAGTGTTTTGGAGAACGTGAACCACTACGGCTAATTTTTCGTATTTCCGGCATTTTTGGAACTGAACGCATTCACAGGATCTTCAGCAGCGTCAAGGGCCGTAGTTAATAAAAAGCAAATCGAGGCCTTTGCCTCAGTCACTTTTTTCGTTTTGTTGTTTATAGCGATCATAAACACCCTAAATACTTAGAAGGGAATTTAACCATGGACATTGCCTTAGTCGTAGGTTTTTCATGCATATTGCCTCGGTCTCAATTTTCCTCTGGTTACGGGCCTGATAACTGCGAAATTCTGAAGTAAAATACAAAAGCATTTTCTAATAGGCGTCCTCCCTTAGTGTATTGCAAGCTGTTAATCGGCCATGTTAACGGGGTTTGGTTTCCCTGTTGGTATAACACATCGATTCAAGCCTAAGGGAGAAACGTTTAGCACCTCCAAAGCAGGTAAAAGGAAACCATTTTTTCTAGGTCTGTGAATGCCAGTACCGAATCCTTTTTGCATAAGGTTCTTAAATCTGGGGCCTGAACCACATTCTGAAGTTAATACAATTCAATGAAAGCCTTCTAACGGTACCTGGTTCTTGATTCACCCTTTCAGTATCTTAACAGCGTGATCGACACATCGCGTTCAGCTTCCCCGGACCGCATGAAAAGTTTCATGTTACCCATAATGAATCATTTTTACTTAGCTGTAGCTTTTTTCTTTTTCATGCAGAAATTTCTGGCCATTATGTACAATGAGCTTACTTTGGGTTATCGTATTTCCTTAGTTTTTAACGCTATCTTATATAACTCTCCATAAATTACTTTCCTTGACCTCACAACGAAAGTATTTAGAAGATGGAAGATAAAAAGGTCATCGTTTTTCGTTTGCTTTTCTAGTTTCTTTCAATCGTCTTTTATTTCAGTTCTGCTGTGCAAGATTTCGAATTCCTGAAAACTCTGCACTGTTTAAGTTTCGCTTCGCCACACCTGAAAATCTGCACACGTGGGCGCACACAGTCTCGTGCATCAGTACAACAGACTCGTCTGTATTTTAAATGCAATCAATAATAATGTTTCCACCGCATGTTCTTCAGAGTTTTCCGTGTTCCGGAGGTAAAACTAGTCTCGTCTCGCTTTTATCCTAGATACGGCATCAACAACGAAAAAAACAGAAACCGTTTTACGTTATGTTTTCGGTTTACTCACAAAAAGCTGTATCATCTGCACAGTTGTGTATTTGTCGTTGTCATGGAGATCCTCGAAATGTCGGAAGAAATGGTTACTTATCTAACCCCTAAGAGCATTTGTAATTAAGCTGTTAAGTTTCTTCAGGTTGGAAATGTTTTTCAACGATTTTTGAGCCATTTTAACAGTGATTTACACCGTGATATCAAACAGACAAAAAAAAATCACCCACCAGCTTCATCCGGTCTGTAAATCATTTCAGAGTTAGACGTTAACCAATCGCATCTCTAGAAAAAATACTTAACGCATATGTGTAGCTAATTGGTTGCTGTAGCCTTGACCCATAACACTCGATGCCTTTCTTTTTTTCGGTCGGTATTTCAACCCCTTTGGAGTGTGAAGTTACTAATTACCTTAGTATTAGAAACACCTTGCTGGATTTAACTAGATTGAGAAGCCGCCCCAAGTGTAAAGCGACCTGCTTATGTCCTGTTTGGTAAGTTGAATATTTTCTGGATCTTCAAAGCAGCTTGCACTGGTTACTTCAACCAAAGAAAAAGTCTAATTCGCGTACAATTTCGCTAAAATTGGCTTAAGATCATACGTGCTTCAGACAAACAAATTTTATTGCAATTGAAAGATCGAAACTCGTGAAATTCAGTCCATGTGAAGGTGAAATTGCCTGGCTATTTGGCCATAGAGATCCTTATATCGGTATAATTCTTTATTAAACATTAACTTTTTTTCGTCGAGCGCTAACTTAGGTATAAATTTTGTTGTTGTTTTGGAAACATATACCGGTCTGTTCCTAAGCTACTGAACAAGATTCTTACGACCGAATCTGATGAACTCTTTGCTAGGTTTCCGGTCGTGGCTTAAAATGAATAAAACACTGCAATTCGAAACTTTTACTTTATTACTGTGTTTGTGCCCTTCGTTCACACGAAGACCGATATAAACGAAAAAGAAACATCTCCAGTTGCGTTTCTGGTGTGAACAGCATTGAATTAATGAATACATATATAACCGACTCTCAAGTCGCTTTACGCATGCTCAACTGATATCCGTTTCGCACGGGCAGGCCTCCTAGTTTAAATCCGTTTATCGTCTACGTATGGAAAGACGTAAATGATCGCCCAACTCTTGCGGACGCAAATCAGTTTAACAGATGCGTCTAGACGTGGCCTCTGACATGGTTTATCCACCATATATAAGATGGTATTCCATGTTCTCGAAGGAAAAAAAGAATGCTCGCTTGAGGTCTAGAAAAACGCAAGGGCGTCCTGCAGTTTTTCTTGGCCTCAAAAGTGTATTATTTTCTTAGAAGACATAGGCACACCATCTTCTATTTGGTTTAGAACATAAAATAAAAAAGCGAAATATTTACATCTTAGAGAAGCGGCGGAGATTGTAACTATAATAAATAAAGCACACTCAACTGCTACAGTGGGTGTACAGTGGTGGGTGTACAGTAGTGGGTGTACTGCATTATGACTAATATAAAATAAAGGTGTACTTTGAACTCTGCATTTTCCCGTTTTATTAAATAAACGCTTTTTATTGAAGGACAATGCAGTAACCCGTGTGCAGAAGTCTTACATTTCCGTTGCAACACAAAGATAGTACATCTGCATTCCAGCTAGACTGCAGCTGCAAACACAAATTTACTAAAAACAGTAAAATCTAGACAGAAGATATTTTTTGCCTTAGCAGTGTCTGTTTCGGAGCTCTTTTGTTCGAGATAACTTTGAATGGTACAGTTGAGCATACGTGAAAGTCCACACCAACCCGTGGCCAGTGTGAATGTGAAACTGAAATACTGAGAATATCGTCTATTAATAAGGTGAAGTATTTTCGACTGTCAATATGATCGATGTATTTGTTCCGGGAGGTTGGAGAGAGCTCCGGTAAAAAAAAATAAGGGCATAATAGCGTAGTAAAATAATATGTAAGCAGGGAGCTTTAACCTACTAATTTCATTGCATCCTGTTTGCTGTGGTTTGAACATCAAGTCAACTTTGAACTTTAAGCACACCGGATTTCACCGGCAAGGTACGTGTGTATAGATCTTAAAGCAGTTTGCAGGAAATATTCTGTTTAATTCAATTCGATTCGATGGGTAGTGCGTTGGTTTTTGCTGACAAATTCTCCTATCGTGATTGGCCATCTTGCTCCAGGGCGTCCCGGCTCTACATATCTGATTATCATCTCTCTTGGCTACAAAATCTTTGCTTGATTGGGCGTGAAATTTTCTAAATTAAATCAAATGCGACCATGAAATTGCGGATCAACGCAAACATCGGGGTGTTTGTGATGTTTAAAAGGTAATTTGCAAGCTAAGCCGGTTCACACGAATATCAAATAAGCGGTGCAAATTCTGAGTCATTTAAAATGTTTTTACTAAATTGCCTTGAACTAGAAATCTTTAGTCGATTCGATGGTCTCTGTGGAAGAGAGCCAGCAAATTAAACCGCGCTCGTGAGCGTGGGATTTCACTTTTCAATTGCTATTTTATCACCTAAAATCGCTCTAAAAGGAGGAATTGAGAATAATACGATATCCTGCCATAATTTTTCACGTCAAAAAAGGGAAGCTAATTTATAAGCCAAATGGACATTTAGCTTGTATCAACCAATATCTTGGTGAGAATGTTTAAAATGTTTTCTTTCTTTCTAACCGCAGGGTAGTACTTCCAAACCACTTTGCTAGCTTCACAGCAGTAGGTAACGTTTTCCTGAAAATTATCATCCATGTGACAGAAAGTAAAATCGCTGGTCCACAGTAGTGTTGACTTGTTATGATATGTCGGCCTTATAAATGCAATAACTCAACCGTAATCTTCAAAGTAATGCCTTCAAAAATGAAAACAAAATTGTGTCCAGTGTTCTTCGCTTTCTTACAACGATTTATGACCTATACAGTCTGTGTCCGTCTTTATAGGAAATTTTTTGTAAGAGAGAATCATGAATTGATACATAGGTAAAGCACTTGAATTTCTTTCAGTTTTCAAACCCAGCTTGGAGGAAACATTTTTAGTCGGCAGTATAAACATAGACATCTTTTAGCTTCATTTAAATACGTTTGAATGTCGTGTAATCCTACTCAATGAAATATTACCTTCTTCATGTTTTAACAACATTTTAGCAATTTGAAAACATTCAGCCTGAAAAAACAACCCTTTTCTTATTACACAGTGTATATTTTCTAATCGTAACGTTTATTACTTGATATATATTGTTATCGTGTTTTTATTCGTGCACTCGTTATACACATGTTTCAGGAGGCCAATTGGACGGACTTGACATCTAAAATTTCTTTGGCCCGAGGGAATCGTTGAGACCTAATACTTAAAGCAAACTAGAGAAAATACTTTGTGATTTTCTATGCTAGAAAGGAAATTTTAAATAATTTTTTTTTATCTTCAACACTCTTGCAAAGGGGATCTCGCATCAAATGCCTGCGACATTTAAAAATAAAGTAAATCTTTACCTGCGTTCGAGGCATCTTTCGTTTCAGTTATGTAGTCAGCTCGTCCTAGGTCTGAAAGCCCAAATAAAGGAGGTCTTTGAAAATATTAGAAAATTTCAGAACTTCCGATGGCATTCTGATAATGATAAATTTTAAAACGTCGCCACAAAAAAAACAAAAAGCACGCCTTGATTTTAAGCTGAAATTCACCCTAATTTAATATCAAAGAGCCCGGTTTTTGTCGACAGCTAGATTTCCCGCCCTTGCTTAGCTTAAATCACGTCCCCGGTGAGAGAAAACGAGCAAAGGAACAAACAAGCGCAGAAATTAATAAAACTCCCCGCCTTGTAACTAACAGGGTATGAAAATTCTCAGTCCATCCGTCACATTCAGTTTCATTTTAATTCCTAGGTATAAGGAGCAAGGCTTCAATACAATTCATAACTGGCAATTAAAGATTGTTGCATGTTACCAAAATTTTTCAAAATTTTCAAGTCAATGTATTTTCCAAAAATATTCCAAACAATTTCGATTTGATGAGAGACAATGTTCTATTTAAGTTTTCTGAAGAAAATTCTGCCATCTGTTTGGGGTACAAGACTTGGTACTTGAGCAAACGCTGCAGTATGGTAAATGGAACACTTATTTTCATTCGGAACATATGATTACTTTTTTGGAAGTTCCGTTTCTGACAAAGTGCGTCGACGGAACTAAAAAGGTGCTCCCCATTTACTTCACAGCCGGTATGGCCGGACATTTTAAAGTGAGAAACAACCAGCATATATGTTACTTATAACAATATACATGTATACATAGCAGCCACTGTACAGACCTCTGCAGAAACGAACTAAAGTCTTGGCACGGACTTAACCCGTTATTTTGATGTTTTTCATCAAGAGGGCGGATAAACATAGAGACTGGGTATGTTTTTTGGTAATAGAGTACGTGAAAAGGATTCCGTGACAACAAATGATAAAACAAACCATAAAACTTACTTAACAAACAGGCTGTTGGCTAGTTAGGTTTCAAATAATAGTTAAGTGGCTGAGACGGAAACCTTTTAGAATTCCTGACTATTCTGTAAACAATTGACCACGAGAATATATTGCTTTATTTCTTCTTAATTTTTTGTTCATCAATATTCATTGTTAATTTTCTTCTAACGAATATCCATTATTCTTCAGCTCAGCCTCAAAGGTTGTTGAAACATTTTTCAATCACTATTCTTAAGAGATGATGAAGGGTATAGGTTTTAATTAATCCCCCATCTAAGCCCTATTCTCGAGGTAATTCAGCTCAAGTTATTTTTACATATGATATCCGGTTATTCTGTGGAGAGTATTCATACGACAACATTGCCTAGAGTATTCACACGACAGTGTTGCGTGGAGGACGGAAAATCTGTGTGAGTCTGATAGGGTTGTCCAAGACTGTTTCCAGACTCTGAAGCCGAGTGTCATCTACTGGAAAATAACTTGAGAATAAGGTCTGTTTGGCGAGTGATTCTCTTATACCTCATCCTCCTTAGAACTCAATATTTCTTCATGGTTTTAAATCATTATGTAATCATGTATATTATTACGCTTTTAACCTCGATAATAATTCCGAATTGCTCTCTTTCAAGCAGAGCTTTGGCTACATTATCCGAACCTCTGACAACAAAAGAAGAGAATACGAAATTGAAGCCTTTGATCCGACACCATGTCAGAGTACCTGGGAGACAGGTCCTACTCGTACTACGGCGCCTCCATGTTCATTATCCTGACACTTGGTCTTGTCGGGAACTTTTTGACCGTGGTTGTCCTTTTTCATCCGCACCACCGCCACAAGAGCATGACCTCGCTGACGATCAACCTGTGCGTAGCAGATCTTCTTGTGTGCCTTTTTGGTTACACCGTTGCCGTCAACTACAACACGGCAGACTTTGCCAACGCCGGTGAAGCTCCCGTTCTTTGCTTTTGGCTGGCTTTCATCAACACAGTCACTGGACTTGCATCCATTGGGACTTTGACTGTCATGGCTATGATCACACATATTGGGGTTTCGAGAAATGAGATTGCCCAGCGGAGCAGGATGTCTCGCAAAACAGAGATCTTTGTGCTTTCAGGTAGGAAGCCGGTTCAGCTCTCACTTTAAGTTATGAAACTAATGGCATAAACGGAGTAACTAATGATCTGGATACCGGATGCATCATGAATCTCGTATAATTTTCGTCGAATTTTACGGGTCTCGTAGTCTCGTTTTTTTTCGCTGTCATCATGTCTTCATATCGCAGTCTCGATTTTGTGCAAGGCTAAGAAAGTCTCGAAGTACCGATTTGTGTTTTTTTCTTTTTTATTCAATCAGATGACGTCTGAATGTCTTTGAACCTGAACGTCTCTAGCTGGCATTGAAAACATTTTGAAGTCTCAGTTTCGCAAATGAAGAAGTTAAAACGTCTTGGCCTCGCAAAGAACCTCGCTAGTCTCTCCTTCTCACAAAGTCCTGAAAGTCGCAGGGATAAAAAAGTGCTGAAGCTGAGATTTATCAAGTTTTTCAACGTTTCCTTTGAAATCTTTAGTCCTCGATATCCTTCACTCTTAACAAGCCCATTTATCCAGCATTACTGGAAAGTGAATTCAGTCGGACAATAACAACCATTATTACTCTCAGATTTAGCAGTCTTTTCCTGTCGTTACTGAAAGAGGGTCGGTACATTCAGCAGGTTGTTCCTAACTGAAACGCGTATCTGGATTAACCGATCCACCTTAATGAAGCCGCTGCAATTTTAATGAGGAGAAGTCTTGGGAGGTTCTCTTTCATTCATGTGAACATGTAGACTTAAGTTCGGATTGTCGTCACTTCGTTCAGAGAGCACCAGTTACTTTCGCCGGGAGGAGGCTTGTTCGAGATTTACTAACAACAGTTCAATTAATTTTGTCGGTACTTTTGCGGGGTCGCTTCTTAGGACTTAACGCCAACTCTGTCACACCCAGTAGTGTTAAGTTGTTCCCCTAAAACCTTGTATACAATCGGACACCGAAATTTGCTTTACGACTAAAACAATCAGGCTCCGTCCACACTACGCCGGAGGAAATTGAAAACGGTGGTTTCACTCTGAGAATGCATCGAATGTTTTCCGCCCACACTACGCCGGAGAAATTTAAAAGCGCAACATTTACCTGTCATGTTGGATTTGTGTTTGAGTAAACCTCGGGAAGGGAAATCTCATGACTGTCGTGACGCCATCGTTTTCGAAAAGATCCGTTTTCAAAATGTCAAATGTTTTCCGTCTACACGAAAATGAAAAGCCGGCGTTTTGAAATTCCTTCGGTTTGAAGAGCGGCTTCGAAAAGCTTCGTGTTCGTCAAGGATTAGTGTGTGCGGTAGGCTTAACCGCAGAAATAAAGCTGCGTCTTCAAATCTTCCGGCGTAGTTTGGACGCTACCTCAGTCTTCGTTCAAACAATAACGCTAAGATCAAATGCGCCTAGACTTCTCTTTCAATGTTCTCACACCTGTGATCCAGCTGTACCATGAGCATGCGCTTCAATTAGCAACATTCCTTTAAATAGCCGTTCTAATTGTTCATGATTTCCAGGAATCTGGTTGTATGCGATTTTGTTGACGATTCCTCCAGCGATGGGTTGGAACAGATACATTCCCATTCCCTCGAGAGTCAGCTGCCACCCCGACTGGTATTCCCAGGAGCTTTCGGATCAGTTTTACATCATATACCTGGTGACCTTTGGGTTCTTCATCCCTTTGTTTATCATTATTCTGAGCTATGCTGGAGTATACAGGTACACATAGAAATATCCTTTAAGGTGGCTGGCAACAGTTTCCAGCACTTCCCAAGACTTGGAGTTTGATGAGTCGTTATAACCACTTTTTATCAGTTGATACTACAAATATAGTATCATAACACAGTTCAATCATTAGTGAACACGTTATCATTGTCGTGACACAATAGGTTACCATAACAACAATATGACCTGTTAAAAACACCCCTAAAAATACAGCTTTTTTCATCGGGACCAGGGCACAGAAACCAAACTATAGCTCAGGCCACAATTGTGAACTTTATACCCCACCCCACCGGAACCAGCTGAAAATCTTACTCTTTGCTGCATTCAGCATGTACCTACCTGCATATGCCCCCCCCCCCCCCCCCTTAGTAGCATTAAACGGTGTTTAGTGGCCTAAATAGATATTTTTTCTCAGGTATATACGAAATACTTCAGTGCACCCAGCGGCAAACGACCCAGCTCAGGGGCAACGACTACGCTCCCGACAGAGGACCATTCGAGTCGTGGTGTGCATGACATTGGCATTCTTCATCAGCTGGTCGCCATATGCCGCAGTGAGCCTTGCAGGCACAGTTCTCGGTCACGAAAGCGTCGCGCCATCCTTTTCCCTGATCCCCGAGTTACTAGCCAAGGCATCGGTGGTTTATAACCCGATCCTGTACGTTCTGCTCAACTCAAAGTTCAGAGTCACCTTGCTGCAGGTGTTTAGCTGGAGCCGCGTCAATGTCAACTCCAGTGACAACGCGGATATAGAGCAAGATGCAACCACCTCGGGCACTGTCGAGATACAGCCCCGAAACAGATCCCATCACCGAGACATGTGAAATGTTCAAGATGCCAGAGTTGACTATTAGTCATTCACAGTCATCACCGTTTTCCCCACGCATTAAAGGAGCTAAGTCACGGTTTGTGCACCTTGAAAAGTTTAGCCTGAGTTTGTCGTTTGTAGTCCGTGTTAATCTTCTCCATCCTTAACCACCCTTGTTCCTTTATGGTTTATTATTATCTCGTTAGTGTTTTTCTATACTAACAAGCTACTATTTTCAGGTTTTCGTCAATTTAAATGTAATTTTGTACGGGGCCAAAATAACTCAAAATACTGTGACCGAGCTCCTTTAATTCAAAGATTTCAGCTTTAATTTATCAACATTCCTTTCAGTTAACCTTGATAGTCGTTATACCAGTCAAAGATTTAAGTACCTCACCAGACTACAAAGCGAACGTAGTTTGGGATCTCTAAGCTTCTAAAGACACATTTAGGTCCAAAGCTTTCAAAAACACTACAAATTAGCCAAATGACACAAAAATAGATATGACCCGGGCTAAAACGTCTAATTTCTCTTTAAAGTCTTATCTTTCTCCTTTGTGACATAACGTAGGCGGGCTAAGGTCAATACTGTCAATACCGATATTTTGGGGTCGCTTCGTGTCAACAAAGGAGCTTGTCTGTGTTGTGTATTCCCCGTGAGACGGTACCTGTAAGGAGATGAGCAAGATGATAGACTCTTCCTTTCGTTTTGTGCAAGAGGTGTGATAGTCTAGTCATCAGCGCATTTCACTCATGCAAGGATCACTGCCGGGGTTCTTGGGAAAGGCGCCTCTTCCCACCCGGGAAACTAAACAAATACTTGGGATTGATGCTAATGCTAATGCTAATCAAATGCTAAAGGATAAATGGTAATGCTAATGGTCAAATGCTAATGGATAACTAGCACTGAACTGGTTTGGTGGCACACCATCCAGGGATAGTAGCGACAGAATAAGTTAGTATTTGGTAAAAACAGAAAATGAAACGGAGCTTTTACCCGAACAAGTCTAACTTGCGATGCAGGTCTGTTGCGTGAGGTGCAGGGGATTTGAGAAATGTTTTTTTTAGACGTCTACTAAGAATAGTCTCACGTTGGTCAATTTGTTAGTTTAGAGCCAAATAGTACTGTAAAATGTTTAGCTTCTACTGTTTGAAACTGGCGCTTACTTTATAAGGAAAAGAAAAAAAAAATCCCTTTCAATTTGGTAATTTTCCGCTAATATTCAATTTAATACTGAGTTGTAAGTTTAAGGCTTCCGGTCGAATTTAACAGCACAGGCTGCCAGTGTGTTGCCTTAGAGTTGACAATGGGACCCGCGTTTTGTTAGGGAGATTAATTTGTGAGTTGGTACTGTGAAATATATAGAGGAATCTTTGTTTACAATGTCTGCCTTGTTACAGAATGATTAACTTTAAATATTGAAAGAGCATGACACCCATTGGCACGATAACTGTCCCACGAGGTTTGGACCCAGTTTGTTAATACCTCTTTGTCTGACTCCGGTTTAAAACCTTAAAATTTTACAGGGAATATAAAGCTCATTTAATCACCCAGGAATTGTGCCGTTTTTGAAAGGCAATATCGAAACATTTCACCAAACTCCGATAACGTGTGGACGGTGAATCTGGATTTTTTTAATCCAATAACGTAGCAAAATCGTATCCAGTCTCTTACCGAACAATAAACCAATATGGCAGCACAACGTGTAGGCCTAGTTTCTCTAGAGTGAATCTGGATACCATCGGATGCGTGCGGACAGGCGAATTCGATTTGAATATGGTACATGTGGACGGGGGAATTTTTTAATCCGGAAAGAAAAAGTTGCAGATTCAAAAATATCCGGATATGTGTAGTTTCAAAAGCGCGTGTTTGGAGTCAATGTTGTCTAGCTGACAAGCCAGAATGTAATTCAAATGATACAACAAAGATACTTACTCCTACAAGAACAAATGAAAATTAATTAACCATGTAATATTGATTGACATATTATTTTTTAAGAATTAAGCATTAATGTCTCAAATGATAACATTCAAGGAAGTTTATAAACAGATAATTAACTAATGTAATTTTAAATTTTGTCTACAACTTTGGGCACGAATAGATGTCAAAGTGTATTTGTTTCTCGATAAGAACGTTCAGAAAGATTTACATAAACAATTTCAAAACTAAATATTTAGTGAAAGTCATTGTATTTAATTATATGATACAAACTAAGTACTCAAATACTCGTCATATTGCGTGATAGTCCCCGGAATATGGCACATTACAGTGGCTTGAAGGCCCTCCCCTTGAAGTCATTTTTATCCCCTCCCCCCTCCGCTACTGCGTGATAGATAAAATAGAGCTCAAGTACTGACGACGGCGACCCCGAGGACAGTGCCTAGTAAAAAATGAATTTATATTTCATCTTCTAGTTTTGCAATGGTCTAGATCTGTTCAGTGCGCATACTGGTCTCAGAACGTGCTCAAACTACCTATGTAACGCCAGTGTTCAATTCCAAATAAAAATTCCAAAAATTAGCCGCCGTCGGTCGCGTTTTCCAAAAACACGCATAACGTAGTCATTTCACGTTGCTGTTTTGCAGAGGACGGCTGAGAAATGTACAAAGATATATAACGCACGCGCACATCCATTGCTCTACTCATTAAACGTTTTGTTTGGTCGCGTTCTCGTTGTCGCTGCCGTCGTGGTTTGCTTAAGCTCTCTAATAGATAGATAGGTACAGTATTGGATTTCATCCAATAGCAGTATAATACTAACTACTTAATAACCGAGAGTGAGGTCGTTACGGGAAAATCTCAAACTGAGGCCTTGCCGTATTGACCGAGCGATAGCGAGGTCAATACGGTAGGCCGAGGTTTGAGATTTTCCCGTAACGACCGAACGGTCGAGGTTATTAAGTTGTTTATTATATGGCTCATCATATCAATAAAGAGAAAAATCATTCGAGCGGAAGTCGTCAATTTACATCCGGCGATGCGCGCGTCTACCGATTCATTCATCGTCTCAAACCTAGGGCAAAACTACATAGTCAGTGAATTTCACCACTGTATTACGTATTCCGTTAAAAACACTCATTTCTTTACGGAAAAGTCACTGTCACAGCCTCAAAAACGTATTTTAGTATCGTGGTACCACAAGTTGATGGGGAAGTTTTTCCGACTTTTGGGGCGAAACGTCAACGGATATAGAAAAGACAGCAAGTGCTTCAAAATTGTCCAAACCAACCGTCTTTCGGTGAAAGAAGATACTAATGTTTCAGAATGCACTGCTCAAAATAAGCTTAACTCGATCTTCGCATTCGCTTTCGACAACATATCTTCGCCTTCTTCATTCTGGGATTTATGGATGAACATTTCAAGCCTTGTGAACGTCTGCAGTTATCAGAAACACTGCTACCGACAGAAACCGCCCGATTGTTTACATCTGATGATCCTGGAAGCTGATTTACACTTGCTTGTGTCAAAGCGAGGGAATCTATTTGACGAGAACTTTGACGGAGTTCAATACTTCGGTAATTGCTGTGACTAAGATGATAACTTATAAGTTTCTTTGTGGTGTTCTGCTCAGGATGTATGGCAGATCTGCCGATGGTGTTTTTTACTTAGCGATTTTAGCTTTACTTAAGACTAGGCAAACTTTGATTGTTTTTCACTAGTGTCCGCCAAGGTTACCGACTGGTAAGTCATCTATATAAATTTTATTAAAGAAATATCTCTAAACTTTTAGCTACTGCTATTCTCGTACTGATTTTAATCGGCTTTCATCGCTTCAATGCGCTTGAATTTTCAGAACCGGGCTCTTCCTAATTTGCATAATCCGTAATCGGCCCGTGGGCATTACGGGAGAATAATGCCCTACAATTCAGTGACAATTAACCAATCAGAGCGCGCGTTATATCGGCCACAAGCCAAAGCCATATAATAAATATGGGTTATTGACCAAGTGTGAGGTCAAGATGGCCGGATATTGGTCAAGTTCTTTTTTTTTGCGTGTTTATGGACCTCGACTCCGTCTCGGTTCATAAACACGCAAAAAAAGAACGACGCCAATATCCAGCCATCTTGACCGAACAAGCTTGGTCAATAAAGGATTTATTATATGGTTTTCGGGAAATTTTTCTTGCGGGACACAGCAGGTAATCCCGAACGGGCAAGATAGCTCCATCTTGCCCGCTCGGGTAGCCAATCACAGCGCAGGATTTGATTCATCTTGCCCGCTCACGGAGCTAGCCATATAATAACAAGCACTAACTAACGAAGTATATCTAACTACCTAGGCAACAAGCAAGCTACAATGTAAAAGAACAAACTTGAAGTAATAAAAGCTGCTCTAAACGGATGTCGTGTCTAGATTCTATCGCGGTGTAGTTTAAAAATCATTTAGGGATGTTGCAATTGCTTGTCGAAAATCGGATGGCAAGCTGTTATACAACTCGACTCCGCTGTACAAAAAACCTTTTCATTAAATAATCATTCTGGGGTTGTTAAAACTTAAACTTATTTATGTCATCCCTAATCTATGTTTCGTCAGGTCGTCGCCCAGCACAAAATTGGTACTCTGGAGTCATCCAAGGTTTTATCCATCGCTCATGGGTTAAAAGTCTTTGTTTGATGTAAGTTTGGGTGTTTAAACCTGAATCGAAAGCTGTTAAGAGATTAAACCCCCGGGGGGCAATCCCATATGAAAAGGACGGGAGTTTTCGTCGGAAATTTGAAAAAGAACCCATAGGAGGTCCCAAGATCCTGTTTTTTTTTTGCGGGGGGGGGGGGGGATAGGGGGCAGGGTGGCTGGAAATGTTTTTCACTGTACCGAAAAATCTCCCACTGTGAACCTGTTGAGGCTAAACACATTAAGAGGTACCAAAACCGCATGCTAAAACTGTACAACAAGCACTCCCGACCTTTTTATATGGGAGCCACCCCCCCCCCCCTCCGCCTCCGGAGTAAAATGCACAAATGGCGTAGTCGTACTTCTTTACTAAGTAATGAATGAATGAATTCTAGCCGCGCCCACAAATCGAGATTCTGGTTCTTTTCCCTTTTTGTGCACTGTGCATTTTAGTTAACAAATAGAAGATGGTGTTCAATGTTCGCATAGGTAATCATACGGTTTCGAGTTCAATTTGGAATTAATTTGCACGAGTGAGCTTTTTGAAAACCTCACAAGTGCAATTTAATTCCAGATTGAACGAGAAAAACCGTGTGATTACTTATTAATAATATAGACATGAAAAAATTCGCGTGAAGGAAGTGCTGGCCAACTTTACCCATTCGAGAAAACTTTTTTCAAAGTTTCCGCACAAAATTTCCGTCATCATTTTACGTGATATCATTGGCTTAGAAAATTTCCTATTGTCTGTCAGCCAATCATAATCCAGAATTACGATGTGTAATTTGCACTGGTGTTACACTTGAACTACATTGCTCTCAGCCAAACAGAATCGAGTAATTTTTTTTATGTATATTATTATCGTAGAAAAGAATGCGCGCTTGAGGTCAAGACAAAACTGAAGGTGGACGCACGAGCGGGACGCATTATTTTCTTAGAAAACATAGGAACACTATCTCCTATTTGGTTTAGAATGTAGTATGAAAAAGTCAAAATATTTACGTCCAAGAAGACGTGGTGAGCGCGCTGGCAAGACTCCGATATTGAGAATACATCAGCTATATTCCAAAAGTCACGTGACGATGCATCTTGAAAAGCTTGGCATAACCATCTCAAGTCAGTAGGTGTTCATAATCCTCCACCATCATCCTCAAACGCGTCAAAACATGGCGGTTATTGTGAATAAGGTCCGTTTTGTAAGGTCTATTAACCTGGCCCGCAAAATGGAGCACGTTAGCTACTCGAAAGTTGCGATCTTCCAGAGCTATTGTTTGCTACAAAAGATAAATTAGAAAGCAGAGAGACTCCCTACTTCCATAACTTTGCGGTTTATCAACTTTCCATAATTACCGCGAAATTCGGACCTTGTCGTCGCGTCTGCACTTTCGTAAGCACAACAAAATAAAAAGATCCACAAATTCAAACACCGACAAGATACTGCAACCCAAGAAAAGACCCATGTTTCCTCCAACGTCAGCTGTGAATCAACGAACAGGAAATGATGTTAGTAATAGGTAAAGGCAAAGTAAGTCTGAGTCGGTGAAGTGGTCCACACCGCCGGAGTTTATCCTAGTTTCTACCCAAAAAAGAACGAAGTGGTTAGGAGTATTTCTATTCCCCCTGGATGGTATTCTAGTCCGCTAGATGGTTACTGCCCCCCCCCCCCCCCCACCCGCCCAGCTAAAGGCTAGAGAGCTAGAGGGCTGTGATAGTTAATTGTCTTGCTCAAGAACACAACACAGTGTCCCGGGCCAGGGGTAAACCCGGACCGCTCGATCCGGAGTCCGGCGCACTAATTTTCTGGCAACCGCGCTCCCCGCAGTAAGTTTGCACCAAGAGGAAAGAAAAACTGAGGAAAAAGTGGAATTAGCCTGTCTGTATTAAACTCCATGATGGCAGTAGTAAATTGTTTTTTTATCAATAATAACGACGACAATAACAGCACCAAAGTTTTTGTTCCTTACAGCCAAAATCATAAATATCATAAGCAGGCTTCTCTTTCGTTACTTCAGTAATGACGCTTTGGTAGAATACGTTTAGCTGAAGTACATTCCTCCTGAAAAAGAGGACACCATTTTGATATTTTAGAGCAATCAAATCTAAAAAAATTAAATAAGTAAGTTGCCAATTCCCTCTAAAAGGCGCACCTACAGTGAATCATGGTAGTTGTATTCACCAAAACAAATATCCAGGCCAAGATGGTGAATACAACTACCATGATTCCCTACAGACGCATCTCATAGAAAGAATTGGGCATTATGCAGTTTTCCTAGACCACATAGGAAATACCAAGAGATTATCAAGGTACTTACCTTGATAATCTCTTGGAAACACTCAATAATTATATCTCGTGCTTTCACATTTCACTTACGTCGTATCCTCAGATTTGTTTTATGACAATTCTTCATTGCCTTAACTTATTTTTCAAAAAGAATCAAACTCGACGTACCTAAACATTGCTTCGATCTCACTCCACGTCTTGTCAGTGGCATTGAGAACTACGGATTCATTGATCATTCTTCTGACCAACATTGGCAGCAAATGTCTTGAAGGATAACTGGAGCTGGATAATTGGACTTCGTAATGAATAGTCTCGCATTTTATCGGACAGTCACATTCCAAACTTCCCAATAACTTGCCTATAGAAGTTTATATAACAAGTCAAATTACTCAAATTATTCTCACATTTTGATTGGGTCTTGCTTATAATCTATTGGAGGACAGACGTCTGGATGACGTCATCAGCAAATTTTTTCCTTCTTTATTTTATAAAAGAGATAGATTCCATGTCGCCCTGCGTCTGTTGACCTGTTCAGTAATAGATCACAGAAGACGTCAAAATGTGGTAAAAACGTCAGTGACACACTCGGCTATCGCCTCATGTGCCACGTTTTTGTTTTTACCACATTTTGACGTCATCTGTTATCCATTACTGAGCAGACGCACCGCAACATGGATTCTAATATTTGTTAAACGGATAATAATTTTCTCATTCTGTGAATGGTTCGTTTTCGTATTCAGTTACCGACCCAGTGCCCCGTAGGATTCCCAATTTCTCACAACCTGCTCCCCACAGTCAGGAGAGCAAACGGCAATTTACATTAAAAATAAATAAATTCCAGGCATTTGCGGGCTTATTTTCGCCAGGGATAAAAAGTTTCTTTTAAGTCGCTTGACCTCATTCAGGAATCGGGATGGGTAACTCCCATTTAGACCCCATTAAAATTCGTCTACGCTTAGAAGATAAATTCTGCATCGTTATCGAGTTCACCTGGACCCTGCAAGGAACAGAGATCTGAAAATATAAGAGTGCTAAGTAACTTACCGTTCACAGGAATGACACAATTCAAGAGTTCTTTGGGTCCACAATAACTCAGGTTTTTAGTTTCGTCTAGAAAAACAAAGGAACGCCACAATAGATTGGTAATTGAAGCACGCTATTTCGAACTTTCAGGGGAAACGAAAAACATTTCGAAATAGCGGGAGTTCAGAATAGCCAATAGTAAATGACTGAAGAGCAAACCCAAGGGAAATAGTTATGAGTTCAAAGTAACGGGGAATTGGAAATAACAGAGTCCGAATTACTGGGGTTCAACTGCATCAGTAAGTCACCTTAGCGAGGGGGTGCGAGGGGGGGGGGGGGGGTTGGAGGATACAAAGTCTTATACAGGAAGGCTCCGCACCGAGGTCCGACCCCTTACCCTGTTGAATACCATTTTGACAGAAAATGAACCCCTTCCGTATACCTTTAATTAAAAAAAAGTACCCCTTGGTTTTCGGGCAGAGCCTCCCCGTATAGGCCATTTTAGGGACTACTCTCCCTTGGAGGTTGGGGGACATCGGGAGACTGGGAGTTCTGTCTGGCAACCTCGTTCCCAGGGTCTTTTCCCTGGCTTGGGGGTGGGGCCCCACCCCCAAAGCCAGGGAAAAGACCTTGGGAACGAGGTTGCTCTGTCTGGGACATTTCAAGTAAATAACACGCAATTCGTCTTCTCACCTAACTGAGCCATGCCCAAGGTTAGACAGTGACACCTGTCAATTATAGCTCTAGTCCAGCACTCTAAGAAGCATGCGCTGTGAGAATAGGTTTTGAAGCTCGCCAACTTTCTTTCGCCACATTTTGATTTATACGGAGGTCCAAGACGAATAGTCTGGAGATAATTTAAATAAAACCAACTGCATTATACTGCTATTCACGTCTTATTCTTTTAGCTTCACTCGTTTTTATAAGAATATTGTTTTTCCGGCCAAGGCTGAATATTTTTATTTTGCTACTAATTTTAGGCTGAAATATTCATATGAATATTCTTAGATTATAGCGTACGATATTTCTGTTTCCGAATGTATTTGGTGTAATTAATTAATTAAAGTAATTTGTAGCCAGCCTGCAGGCATTAAAGCCTGACATCACACACATAACGTCTTGCAGAAATGTTATTAACATCGAACACACGGCTCGTGCTGTCTTTTTGGCTAGTTTAGCCGTTTGGAGAAAGGAAGAATTTCATACGGTTTAGTTAAAAGCAAATAATTGTATTGTATTTCTATTTATTTACACATTTTTATCACACAAAATTACATTCTTTTCAAAATTTCAGCATCGAGTTTATTCTGAAAATAGTCTTAAAATTTCGCAAATTTTAGCATCGTCGACATTCCTATAAAATACAGTCTGATCTTATGAAAAGAGAGTGCATATACTTGAAAAGCACCTTAAAATGTGCATGTCGTTCATGTGGTCACAATTTTATAAGCAAGGACATTTTAACTACTCGAAATTATATAGCAACCCCCGGAAGTTAGAACTAGGAAAAAGTTGGTCAATCGAAAAGCAAACGGGCCGTTTAAAACTTGCGACTGTACCGTGTGCAACTAGAATTCAAACATGAAGGCTGTTTCAAAGGTTTCATTACCTTATGACGTTGTATTCGAACAGTGTTACTAAACCCCGGAGACACATCTATCCCATGATTCTCCATGTCAGGCCATTCACTTTGATCATGAACAACCATGCGAAACCCTGTCCCTTCGAACACGTTAAACGCTCCATAATACTGCTCGGGCTGTGCGTTGAGTTGAAGTAGAAGTCCCTCGCTCCTTCCCGCAGAGGACTGCTCAAGTAATGGGTAACCAGGCTTGCCAGAGTTAAACGTGTAGCAGAGACCACGCTGAAAGAAGAAAACAATAAGAACGAAGTAAATTAAAAAAAAATACCTATTTCGTTTGCTGCCAAACCGATTGTACAATTTGTGTTATATATACCAGCTCAAACATTAACTGATTATTTCACACTTTTTATTACAATGATAACGACGATTGTTTTGATTATTTTTTCCTCTCAGTCTAACAAGAAGTACCTATTTTGTTTTCTACAATACGTTTGGCTTGATACCCTAAAAGTTTTGAAAAAATATACCTCGAACAGTGAAAACATTTTACCGATTTTATCTTCAATAGGATCAAACCAAGATTTGCTACAATAATTACTCCTACTATTCTAACTGAGATGGTTCCCTCCTTCTGCGAGTGGAAGCGGCTAATAACAGGAAAAATATAATAAACATAAATGGTATAGTCATATTTGATACTATATACGCTTAGCTTAATATTTAGGGGTCTACTCAAGTGTTAAGTGCAAAGCTAGTAGTGACGACGTATGCGTGTGGAGAAGAAAACAGCCAAGAAAACGTAGTCCTTACTAGTAGAGAAACAAACACGAAGAAATCCTTTGGGCCGCATAGGCGTCCGTGCCAACGGCACAAAGATAACATTTCCGATATGTTATGGCCAGCCTCTTTCACCACGCGCTCAAGGTCTAGCGTAAACGGTTCGTTCGCATCATCGTTCAATCTCTCGCCAAACACTACAGATTCCATTTTATCCATGAACTTTTGAGCTTCGGTTCCCAGTATCTTATCTTTACGCAGCATGTTAAGATTACAGATGGTCACCGCTGGAAAGGTAATTTTCTCGTCACGTTGTTGTTCCTTCACCGTCACGGAATCGTGGTCCGCAAGCTTAGAGAAACCATATAGACATTGCATAATCAACATTGCAAGCCCAGTTACCAGTAATAAACCCCACACTATTCGTCGTATCAGCGAACAGGATCCGAGAATAAAATGGAATCCATGAAGTGTCGTGTACGAAGCAAACTCGTCGAGAAGCTCTGATGAAGCAACGATTCCACCTTCGTCTGCATGTTTTGTCTGTGGTTTTTCCTCGCCGCTTGCTTCCAGTCTAATATCTTCGAGTGCCATCATTTTTCTTGTTCTGTATGGAATTTTGTCAACTGTCTGGACCTTTGCGGAGAAGAGCAGTAAATTCACTATTTATTCAGATTAAAGTTAAAATGTCCGCCCTAAAAAGCTTCTTCAAAATGGCTGCTGTAAGGACTGTAAGGTGGGAAAAAGAAAATCACAGCAAATAAAAAACTACATATTCAAATTTTGTAGTCACTTTAAATTTCAATTACGCTTTAGGTAGACCCATGTAACGATATATTTTATTCAAAGTGACTGCTATTTTTTAAGCCGCAAAACAATTAAACTGAAATGACAAAATGAACGAGTTTCTGTCAGTGGCAACGACAGTGGCCGGATTGGGCCAAAATCAGGAGAACTCGGTTTCTGTTAAGAATGTCATAATTTGTAATTTCAGTTTTTGAAAGAGAAAAGTCCCTTCAGCCAGAACACCCGTGGATAAATAAATATTTGAATTCCACAAAATTGGAATATATATTGACTACCTTAGGACTTTATCGGTTTTATCTACTTTTTTCCACATTAGAATATCGTACATAATCAAAACTATAACAAAATTCTCGAACGTGATTGGCTATCAGCAGCCCAATTTGAGCATTAATCGGACAGTGCACGCGTCATGCTTGTAATTGGACAGTACGCGTCATTTTGCGCGCGCTGTTGCGGTGCACTTTGTTGAGTAAACTGCTGTGTTTTTCAGCATACATAACGATGTTTAATCGTTGAGCGCTCAATCGATGGTTTGTTCGTTTTTCGAATTTTGTCATAGTTTTGATTAATTGGTAACAGAGCTTCGCGCCGTCCAATTCAGTCTGTAATCATACTCGTGATTAACAAATCGGACTCCCGCTTCGCGGTCGTTCGATTTTGTTTATCACTCGTATGATTACAGACCGAATTGGACTCCACTCAGTCCTATTACCATTATTTACAATGCCCGTCATTAGTCATTATTATTTACTCACCTGTACAGTTTTAAACGGACAAAGTAAACAAAATCTAGCAATCGCTTGCTCTTTTAATTTAAACGTTAACTGGCCGTTAGATGCTACAGCTAAGCTGTTATTCACCTCACTAAAAACTTGTAAATCTCTTCGTCCCTGCTGGGTTTTTCAGAAAAAGGTGTGCAACTTGCTCTTCGACAAAACGAAATATTTAGATATCTTTCAAGCAGGATGCTGAAAAATTTAAATTAATTAATTAATCGACTGGTACAAAGACACCGATTGCAAGTCTGTTTAAAACATGATGTATGTTAATACTACTTATGGGGATCGAAAAGGACACGATCTTTTTTTTGATGGGAACACAAATAATTTATTTTCATTTCGTTATCAAAAATACTAAGCCATGTCAGCAATGCACGACGTTACTTAAAGGCAAATTACATCGAAGAGGGAGTTTGTCGAAAATGATAACTGAAAATTGTTTATTTTGCCTACAAATTTAAAACAATTGACCCTCTAACAGAACATAGCAAATCTCTTTTAGCTGAATAATCTACTATTTCTTAACGGGCTTTCACACTGTATTTCTGTTTACTAAAACGAATCGCAGTTTCTGGGGTTGGCCAAGTTTGCATATAAGCCGTTCAGTCATCGTGCTCAATAAATTATTAAAGAGTTGTTCATTGCCAGATATTATGAAAAAGGCAAAGCATTGTGGCAATCAATTTTAAAATAATTTCTTTAGCCTCAATTCCGGTTTATTTAGTGTACTGTTTTAATGTATTTTCCTTACTTTTTGTTGTGTTCTTGATCGTACGTATTTCAATATGATGTAATTGAGTTTTCTACGTACATGTCTCTAATTCTAGTTGTCGATAAAAGTAACAAGAAACGGAACATCAAACCGTGCTTATGGCGAGCGCGCGCCTTAATTTAGTAGAAGTAAAAGCAAATTTAAAGTAAATTTCTTTCACTGAGGTACAATAATAATAAATTTTTATACACTGTAATTTGTCTATCGATAGTCGACCTCATCGCTAGATGAAGACTCCGGCTAACAGTATTCAGTCGGAACGTTGCGATCTATAAATCACAAGTGACCACATCGAGAGACAAGCGGCTATTGCGCTAAAATGTTGTAAAAAAATTACTTCACAAATACCTTAAAGACATATCAAATCGTTTTCACTTGCGTCCACTTGTGGGAAGACGACATGGCGGCTAAATTCTTTGCAGTTTTAAAGGCATTTTGTCAGTACAGTGAGGACAGCTGTCTGAACCACTCTCACGGTCTTTTCAGGTTTACTTTCCATAGCAACCATCTATCCTTTTTATCTTGCAAACAGAATCCCTGCATCGAATACCATTGATTTGTTTTCGAGGCTTAAGAATATCGGCAGAAGCAAGTTTTAATTTTAAAAATCATTTTGGTAGACGCGAATGGGTTACTTAGCAGGAAAGAAAACATTTAGCTGAAATTCAAATTGAAAACAACTTCTTGAGATTGAGATGTTAAATTTCAATTTTAATTAAAGAAAACAGATTTAAAATTTTCATAGCAAAAAATTGCGTGATTAAAAATTCATGTCAAAGTAAATATTCAAGCAAAACTACAACATAAAACTTGTCATGACCTCACCGCGTTTTAAATCTCACTGTCTTTCCTATCTCTGCATCCACTGAGCTCACACAAGCGGCATGGTTTACTGCTTATAACAACCAAGCCGTATGTTGAAAGACGACGAAACACAGGGCTTCATTTCCATTTTCATGGAACACAACAGATCCATGTAAATGGATATAAACGCTGTTAGTGTAGATCTGTAAGCGCTCTCTCATTAGGTGTGCTACTCACTATCAATTCTGTTGTCTGAGCCGGCTAACAGTGTGCGGTTGTCAACAAAATGGCGGCCGCTTCTCTGCGTTTTCGAAGTGTCTGTGAGGAGGATTTAGATAATTTAATAGTCAAGGCGATTCGAAAGAAGACAAAAGTTGCTACGAAAAATGGAATGAAGATTTTTCACGGTAAGAACAAGAGGGAATGAAATGCAAAGGCGCGCACATAGAAACCAACACAAGGCAGCGGATTGTCAATCATCTTTGATGCACCATGATCTTTATTGAGCAAACTCGTTCTGGATTTTCTCTCAGTCCAAGCAATTGCCATATAAAAACTCAATTAATACTCAATTAATATTTGCTGCGCAATAAACGTTCTCAGAAGTTATCGTTACTGACAATCGATCAAGTGTTTAGTATTGCTTAGATCATTTTTCTTAATCTTACCACAAGTGACACAAGGCAGTTGAAATCTTCTTCTTAACCCCGGTAGAAACTATGTTTTTCTGTCATGAAACTATTCTCGTATCATTACTTTCTCCAGCCCCCTGGGTGATTTACTGCGTAAAAGCCCACCATATATGGAAACAAAGTGCATTGTTTTCATAAACAATTTTACAGCAGCAGACAAAATCTCCCCGTGATCACGAAAGCTTTTTATGTTAGTTTCTGATGTAATTTGCATACGGTGTATTTTGGGCCATTTTTTCTTTGCGTGTAATCCTTGGTTTGCTCTGTGACCATAAACACGTTTATAGCTTGACAATACTCCTGGCTGGTTAATTTACTTTGTTACTGAATACAGTGGAATTCCGATTTCTCAAACCTCGCGATAACTCGAACCAAAAGTCGTTTCTCTTCCCTTAGTCGAACACTGTTATTATAATCCTGATTTCTCGAACTAGACACGTGACAGAAAAACATGTTCTAATTGGGCGCAAACATGACATGCTTGGTAACCAAACATTTCAGTGAAGTTTGAAGGGTGTTCGAGCAAGTTTTACCAAAATGGTAGAAAGAATGGATATCGATGACTTTTTCGAGGATATTGATCCAGACCTGCTAAAGTATGCTTCCGCTTTTCGTAAATGTGGGTTCTCATCAAGTGTTACCATGAAGTAGTGGCGCCAACAGGATTTCCAAAACTTAGAAGTTGAAGTTCCAGAAGGACATCGTCGGCTTATCGCGTAGCCGCCATCTGAATCACCTCATTTCTGAAATTCTTGGACAGGGGAATACCTGAAGTTTCGAAGATTTGAAAACATAACAACAAATTCGAAAACTTTCCAACCTTGGTGCGAAAGTTTGCTTAACGGCTGTAGAACTTCAAATGTTTGGTTACCAAGCATGTCATGTTTGCGCCCAGTTAGAACATGTTTTTCTGTCACGTGTCTACGCTTAGATGAAAACGACGGTAATTGCTAAAACCACCTGACATGACTCGTAGTCACAAACTTTTTTTATGGTCACTTTATCATCTTTAAAAGTCTCAGTTTCAAGGCCGTGTCCTTAAAATTCATTTTAACACTCCGTGAAAGACTCCTTGAAAGTTTCCCTTTTAAACTCCTTAAAGAGGCTAACTTTTAAGACCCTGTAAAAAGTCCCACTTTTAAGGCACCTTAAAAAGTGTGTCTTTTAAGACTCCAGAAGTGTCCCACTCTAAAGAGTCCGTGCAGAAAAGTTTCCCTTAAAGACTCCTTAAAAGTCTCCCTTTTAAGATTTCAAAAAAGGCTCAATTTTAAGACTCCTTAAAAGTCTTTAAAGACCGCGAAAGTGGCTAAAAGTTCTTTTTAATAATTAGAAAATATAGTTTAAATAAAATTATAACAATATATATTCCTCTAGGCCATTAAGCAGAGACATGGACCGTGCAGAACCTGTGCAACGTTTTCAATCATTTTTGTCTGAGCGCAATCGAACTTAATCGAATGAATAAGTTCGAAAACCGAAATTCGCCGGCTACGATACGACGTGATTTGTTGCAGCCCGTTTGTTCAAATCGGAAATCATAGCTCATAGTTTTAGTTAACCTGAACAAAAGCTCTATTTTTCACATTACACGTGACAAGAAGAAGGGAGCTTATCTCAAGACATGACTTGCGTTTTACTCGTTCCGCAATAAGTTAATTTTCAGCCAGTAAACAAAACGAAAGTAGATTGCAAGATTGTTCCTTTCAAATCATCGCTTATCACTATTTAGATCGACAAACAATTACAAGAAACCAGACCTTACACCATGTAACCCAAATTCTGATTGGTTAATCGCCGGACTGATATACAGACGTACTTCCTGGTTAAAAGAACGGTTTTTTCAATGACGAGGAGTGTTTCGTGGCGAAAAAAAAAAACGGCTACTGATAAGGAGATTAAGCCAGATTTGGGTAGGCACCAAAGCACACAACTCACAAACAATGTGTGACGATGTGTCTCATCAACTAGATTTTGTTTGAGAATCATTTCTGCTAGGTTTCTAACTGATTTTGAGAGGTCGAATACCAAATATGAAAAAAGCCGAAAACTTTGTTAATTGCTTTCAGTGGCTAAAATCGAGCGAGAGCCAACACGACTTTTCGACAGTGTATTAAATAACTGAACCGTTTGAAGTGTTCAATAGCTTTCATTTGAATGGTGGTACAGGGCTGAGTTTCATCCACTGACTTGCAGACGAATCAAGTAGATTGGAAGTACTTAAATAAGTTCTAGTCAGAACAAATTTCAAAACTAGAAGCTGCGAGTGCTCCAGACCTTCCTCTTAATGGGAAACTCTGAATCAATCGGGACTATAAACGAGTGTTTTTGGAGCCGGTGATATTAGAGTTTAAGACTGTTGCGTTCATATCGATGATAATAGTAATTAAATTAAGTCTTATTTTTAGCTCGATAATCATCAGTTTCAAAAGTTTCAAGGGGCGACCCCTTTACTCTTTATTCAAACGCAAAGTCAATGGTGCAATTAAGTGAAATAACGTGGTAGCTGAATATCATTACACACAATCGATAAATCGGCTACATTCAGGAATAAGTGTTTAGTTCTCGTGAGCGTATTCCGTGTCCGATCCGATTTCATGATTCGACGTGCGCCTGTCTGCAGCTGATTTCCTTGCTTTATTTTTCATTATAAGTCACGTCTTGGTCCGGCTCATCTTTCCAAGAGTCTTTGAAAGCCACATTTTCATCCGCTTGTTGTAGCTTACTCCTTCGAACTTTCATGAATCTCTTGTTGTGTAGTATTACCTTATAAGGTGACGATAGGGTCTCCTGCAAGACGAATAAGACGAAAATGATTCTGGTAAGTGGTAGTTTGAAGGCGATAGTCACAGTTTGACCTCTCTCCTGAGCGGAGGAAGTCGATGCGGGGGGTGGGTGGGGGAGGAGGGGGGTTACGTGCTGTCTCTTTCCTCTTCTTTCTTTTTTCCTATGCTTTGTTAGTTATTTTTCGTTTGCCTCTGAGGATGTGAGATACAAGGATTATATTAACAAAATATAATTTAGATAGATCGATAGTCTTTATTTTGACACAGGCAAAACATCCGTTGAGCTAAATAAAAGTATTTATCATGACTAGCTATGACTATTTTGAAACTAGAAAGATTCATTTTTCATTCCTTCTTGTCTTAATTAACTGTGTATAACTTTTAATGATTTTAAGAAACTTGAGTTAATTGGCTATTTAGTGTATTTTGGAAACTTTTGGCGTTGAATTCTTCTGCTTCCAAGTTCTGCAATATAGTTCAATGTTTTTGGCTGGATGGTTATCGGAAATGTCGTATTCTGAATTACCCTCGGTGGTTTTAAACGGATTTAAACATGTGTTTTGAGTCAAATTCACTACAATCGTCAATGAGCCGATTTTATTTCAATTGCCAGAAACAAGCTGTTGCAATAAATTTCCTTTTCAATCCAAGGTCAAAAATATCTAATGTTTACCTTAATAGAGAATATGTTTTAAAGAATATCTATGGGTTTCATTTTTATGGCCACTTTAACACAGCAAGGGGGCTAAAGAAATTTTAAAAGGAGTTTAAGGGCATACTGTAATGACTTCACAGGCCAAACAAACTGGCAACACATACATACAAACAATTTTAAAATATAGAAATTCCGTTTCTTCCGCAGTTTATTTTTTGCAGTTCTAATTACGTTTAGTTTATGGATTTGTTCTAGATCATAGCTCATTAGATCTACTATCAAATACAAAAACAGGAATTACGAAAAACGGAAATATAACTGTAAATAAGTTGGATATCCAAAAAACGTTCACTATTACTTTTAGCGAAAACAGGTGTCGAGATAGTTCGTAACTTAATTTCAAACACGCTTTTTTTTCTAGCAACGGAACATTTTACAGATTAAAAGTAAAAGGTACAAAATACTTGCGAAAAAGTGTGGCACAACTACTAATATGCCGATACACAAAGGTAAGTGATTCATCAGTTCAGTTATGGCACTATGAGAGAGTTTCATGATCGCCTCAAAAATCAACAACTTATCGTTATTATCAAGGTTAACATGTGCAGTTATTTCCTTACCGCTGGGTCCGATATCTGATTGCGTCCGGTCCGATACAAATATGACAACTGGCCCTGACTTTTCTCAAAACACAGAAGAACAAGAATGCATGCAGCTACAAACACACTCCTCATCGTTCTAATGGTCATGACTTCCTCGCTAGCAAGTTGTGAGATTGGCCTTAAATTGTGGTCTTTTAATACCCAGCGGGTATTTATGTCAGTGGAGGCGTAACCTAACTTTATTGGCTTGTTAATGACACCATGGGGAAGACCTCGCACGTGTTTCATACACAACGTAATATTTGGTTCCCTAGCGTTGAACGGAACTAAATCACCTGCAAACGTTTTTGGCGTCAATTGGAAAAAGGTCTCAAAGAAATAGTGTTCAAATAGATTAAAGAAGTCTATTTAACTCTCAGTCATTAGCACCCCATCGCAATTTAGTTTCTCTTCTGTTGGCGTTTTCAGTGCGCCTCTGTAATTATTCAAACAACACTTGAACTTTTGTGGTTTCAAGTAATTGTTATGGGTTTTTTAGTGTTTTCTCAATGGGCTGATGAAATTACAAAAAGAAGTAGTCCTTCTTGGTTAAAACTTGACATCCTGGCAAAATGGACCAGAAAAATCCGTTGTCGAATGGCTTTTATAGCGAACCTTAAAAAACTCATCTGTCATTAAAAATAATTTTGAGTTTCGTCTAATTGCTTTGTGAATCACAAAAGCTACCCCAACCTTGCTAAAAAATTAATGAGAGTATTTAAGTAATTCTGTAAATAGAATCATTTGAATTTACAGATCGGAACAAAGCTTGTGTAACGGTATTTATTTATTAATGTGCTTGGAAAGCTCTCGCTCTCTAATGAATGCTTAACAAGTGATATTTTCTTTTGTCTCGGCGATCATTATTCTCTGAATACTTAAGTAATTTATTTCCTCCGTTTTTTAAGTAATTAATTTCCTCCGTCGCAAAATTCCCCTTTGACCAGCCCACATAACAGAAAACCAAAGGTGTTTTTCTTTTTCTTTTTCTTTTTTACAAGCCGAAAAGGAAATCCTTTACACAAAAATGAATCAATTACGCGAGTCAATTAAAGGCCATACGAGTCACTACATAATAATACTTACAAGGACTTCGAGACTGTATTTTATTGCTACGCAATAAACTTATGAAAGCAACTATTATCAAAATGTCGTAATCTAACTAGCTGAAAAAAGCAATTTTAAAGAACTGCATCGTATTTCGAAAGAATTGTTTAAGGCTGGATTTAACTGAAAATAGCCTGTGGGGTCCGTGGAAATCTTTAAACGCTGTGTATATACAGTGGCTATCTGCGTTCTGGGTAATATTTTTCTGTGCATGCATTAGACTATAGATCAACGTATGAACTAGTGCTCGACATTCATTTCCAGCGCAATGGAACTGTTTAAAATCGCATTCTTAATAACGAGGGTTGTTTTCAGGCTGTATCTAAACTTCAGTGATAATAAGCTAAAAAGCATTTATATTTTACAGTTTGGTGTCAAACTTAGAATGCGGCTCTTTAAACTAAGCCGAATTCGAATCACGCTCATGATGATGTCAAATGCGCGGAAAACTAACTAGACTCAAATTTGATTAGGGTGTAAAATGGCTTCTTCACATACCTTTGATTTAAACATTATGCTCTGTTGTAAATACCATCTTCACACCACATTTGCATCGCTTTCAAAACGGTGGGAAAAACGCGAATTAATATTGAGCTTTATTCATTAGTGTGGGTTTGTCAAGAACCAGTTAGATCTGAGAATATCACATTTGTATTTCTCCATTGAGGAGATTGTTTCAACGAAAATGGGTTGTCAACCTTATAAATAGTGCTGTGATAAAAGATTTATTATTTACCAGTAAAGATGTTTCTTTATTTACTAAAAACACACTGCTGCTAAAAATATGACTGTGAAGTCTATTCCTGTGTACCTCAAGGCTAATATACCCAAGGTACATGATTACTCCAGCCCTATCTTGTTTTTTGATCTCCAATAGCAATTTTCTATTCAGAGGGTTATGTATGGACCGGGAATTGACACTGATAATATATATTTATCTCGCGCACTTAATCGTATGTTCAATCAGATTCATTACGATGTACATGTGTTACCACCTACATGTAGCAAGTTCGAGAAGACTTGGAAAGGTGTTAATCACCTAGGACCGTGTCGTCCAGATATCTTAAAAGCATGGTAAGTCTCGCCGTTTTTCTTTACAATCCTTGGACAGGGCCTTCGAGAACACAAGATGAAAGCTCTCTTCCCTTTCGTTTTTGTAGCGACGCTGCTCTACGTTCTGGTTAATGTCAGCGAAACGGAAGGACAGCTTTCGTTTAACACAAAACTTGGACGCTCTTTCTACAATGTAAGTACAGGAGAATAGATTAATTAAATTAGAAAAATTGAACTGTAAGTTATTCATGTTTAGAGGGACTTAGACATACTAGGTTTGAGAAAGCAAGAAAGTATTTTAAAAAACATCACGACACAGTATTGCTCAAAGCCTTTCATTTAAACTATTATATACGATAGTCCCATCCGTGGAGAGGTTCCTGGAACGAACATTTGCCCCAAGAGCAGTTTCGTACAATTCATCAGTTTCAATCGAATGGTCATCATTAGGTTTTCGCACAAAACCTTTAAATTAGTCGAAATTGTGTTGTACACATACTTAGTAAACAGTACGACATGAAAGTACATTACACCTCGCACGATCGACCGTCATTACACTAAAATGTATGAACAACAGTAATCAGACGGTACTGCTCAATGGGTTCATTTGGGTAGGCAGTTATTAAGGGGTTTTTTCCGGAGGGAGAACTCCCACATGAAAAGATCGGGGTTGCTGGTCGTCTCGCTTATAGGGATATAAATCAAGGACTCTGTTCTCGCCAAGGGTGTTCATGACGAAACGCCATTATTTTTAGCTGTCAAAGTATCTTTTAGGGTGCACTCGAAGAATTAGTAATAATAAAAACAAAACGCTCTTATTTCCATTTTTAGGCTCAGTTTTCACCGGTCTCTCGACGTCGGTCTACTAGGCCGAGCACTTTTCCCAAACAGCGCCTGGTAATCGAGCCTATGCTGTTTAAGTGCTATCTTTTGGGGCTCAAATAAAGCTCAACCTACACCCAGGTTGTTCTCCTTTAGAGGCTTAGTTTCAATTTTCCGAGGGGCATCCCTGACCTTTTCACATGGGAGCCCCCCGGTATTTTTTCTTTAATTTTTTTTTTTTTTTAATAAACCATGTCATGAAAATAAACAAACTGTTGGGCGTGAAAGAACTGTCCAATAGCATTCAGGAGTACTGTCACACATACGGTTCCGTTCTTTTTTATATGACAAACTAACAACTGGAACCATGAGCTGCAAGAAACACCTCATAAAAAACTGCTTGCTCAGTAGCTTTCATTTGACTGGTTACGTACTAGGATCTACGTTCACGGCTTAAAAGTTAGGTCTATCTTGCACAGCACAATAAATAGTACCATACGGAAATGGCTTCGTTGCAAACTGATAACAATGGTTACACATGCATATGCATATATATGAGGGTTCCATCCACAAACTTAAAAGTTATAACAACCTTAATTATACAGTATTGTAAAGAGTACCACATCAAAGTACTGCTTGGTAGTTTCCATTTAAGAGGGTTTCATCTACGAATTAAAAAGTTGAAACAACCATGTACGGCAAAATTAATAGTACCACGTGAACGTGCTGCTCTATAGCTTCCATTTGAATGGCCACACACTAGGGTTTCATCCACGGACTTAAAAGTTAAAACAACGTTGTACAGCAAAATAGACAGTACCACGTGAACGTGCTGCTCTATAGCTTCCATTTGAATGGCCACACACTAGGGTTTCATCCACGGACTTAAAGTTAAAACAACGTTGTACAGCAAAATAGACAGTACCACGTGAAAGCATTACTCAATAGCTTCAATTTCAGCGGTCGCATACTAGGGTTTCATTCCCTGACGTAAAAGGTAAACTCACCTTGAACAGCATTTGAATGGTCTCACATTAGGTTCGCGTCCACAGACTTAAAAGTTAGAACCATCTTGTAAGGGGTAACACAGAACCAACATGAATGTATACCAAGAGAATATGAGTAATTCATTAGGTTTCTTGAATATCTTGTGTGGGAATTCTTGTTTTTTAGAGATACGCAAGAAAAATGATCACAAATGGATATCCGTGGATGAGGCTTCCAAGCGCTGACATGACAGAACAAGAACAAGTTGAGAGAACTCCAGGGATACCAAGAAGAAAGAGGCCTGCCAGAAAACTTCAACAACCTTGGCAATAAAAATGGATGTCGGAACTTTGACATTTAACAACCAAAAACTTGTAACTGTATCTTAAACAGCGAACTAAAGGGAACGGCATAGTATATAATACCATCAATTTATCATTTTACTTTTGTTAGATTTACGTACTCGTATTTTACTTGTCCCTCGGTCGCGGGTAATGACTAGAATTTTAGAATGCTTTGTCGTTATAAAAAGAACTTTCTTGTGGCACAAGTGTTGGGGCTAAAAACGAAATTATTTTTATTGTTATCTTTTTTTATTTTAAGTGCAGCTTCCAAAACGATATTGTTTGGTTTAGTACAACCCAATAACGCACCCTTGATCATCCCAATAAATCAGTATATTTATTCCCAATGTCTGTATGATTCTGTCAGTAGAATGTTGCATGTAACGGGTGCGGAAGTTAAGGTTACAAAATTGCATAATTTACTACTAACTGAGTTCGAAGTCCGTAATGAAAATCAGGGATCGAGTTTTTAACATCTTAAAAGGGTAAAAATCTGATTTAAAAAGAAATTATTCCAGACGTATATTGGTCACTCGTGAATCTTGTTTAGACGAAGTTGCAATACCAGGCCCAACAGCGTACTTTGCGCGCGTCTGGCTGAATTTTCGACGTGTGTATTAGTAACGGAAAACCGTCTTAAGACGGAAAACTTGTCTGCCGAGCTCGGGGGGAGGGGAGTGACCCCCATACAAAAAGAACGGGGGTGCTCATCGAAAATTTTGAAAAGAATCCTTAACGGGTACCAAGATCTTGATTTGTTGGGGGTGGCTTTAAAACGTTTTTCACCTGAAAGAGGTACCAATTATAAAACAAAACATTATCTCCTGTCATATTTTTTTCGGTTGAATACCCTATCAGGTCCCGTAAAAGCTCCCGCTGTGGACATTATGAGGCTGAACGCACTAGGAGACACCAAAACCCCTTTTTTAACCCTCGTCTCAAATTTTCCGTCTACTTTTCCGTCCAAATTGACGGAAAAATAGGACGGAAAACCCGTGTTAGACTGAAAACTCTGTTAAATTCGTACGAGACGCGAAGATCACGGCAAGTTTCAGTCGCGCTTTTAAGGTTTACCGTCCTCAAATTCATCTGAAACGGAATTCAGTCAAATGGAGTTCCGTCTGTGACTGGTTTTCACTGAGTCTTTTATGACATGAATTTGGCTATTCATAGGCTGTAATGAAAAGATGAACACAATTCCACGAGCACTTCATGGTCGTTCAAGATATGATTTAACCAGATTTTGAACCTCGACTGTCCGGCATTGTCATTTTGGCGAACACAACGAAGCGCTGGTGTTATTGGCTAATGAGCAAGCCGCTTTTCTCTCTAATCAGCAATTCCGAAAGTTGACACCAAAAATAACCTTAACCTGCAGCCTAACTCATATTTTAGGTAATTTTTATTTTTGAAAATATCGCGGGAACGCGGCCACAATAAATTATAGTGAAATTTAAAAACGTTGTCTGGCCAAAAAGAGGGGTATATATGTCATGCGATGTATAACTTGGGCTACTTTATAATAAATTAGCGTGCAAACAGGCTCCCGGTTGGGTTCAGTGCGAGCTAGCCGATTATGGTCTAGGGCTAGCGGGGCCTGGCCGAGAACGGTCCTGGTGATGAGGGGGAGCGCATACACTCGCTTCGCTCGCGGATTCTGCCACTCGCTTTGCTCGCGGATTTCTTTATTTCGCGCGAAACGGCTCACTTCGTTCACCGGATTTTTTTCCGCCCTCGCTGGGAGCTTGTTTCCAGGCTAACAATAAATAGTTTGTAAGAAATGAATTAATACATATATAGGTTTTATCGCATTCGTTCATACTTGTACAGTGAATCGTCATACGTATTTAAAGCAGAATGGCAGCTATACCGGTGCATTGTAAATGGCTTTGCTGACTGAAAAATGTTAAAAAACGCTCTGACCCCAATGTTTTTTTCCTTTGATTAATTTCGTCATTGAAGTACGAACGTTTCAGTCATCGATAAAAGTAACTATATCGTATTAGAAAGCTCTTGAAACCTTGGCACACCATGACAAACCCCCAGTGCTAAAAATATCAAAAAATTATTCAATTTATGTCTATAATTTATTTAAATTATATTGTATTCTTTCTATCACACTGTTTTTTTTTAGAATTTTTAGCGTCTCTTTCATCCTGTCACCCGTTGAAGACTACAGTTTAGGCAGTCGAAAGCTTGGGTTTTGTCATATTTTTAGCCAGAGAACGTTTTCAAATGTTACGACAATTTTAATTTTGTTGTGAACACTTAACGTGCTAAGCACGTATAAATTCCCCACCTTCCTGTAATTCAGTTTTGTATTAGTTCCGGCTAATGAACCTAAAAAAACCAGAAACGTTCTGTCCGTGAACTACTTACACGTAAGTGCTTTTAGAAAACCACTTTCACAATGGATTTTAAGCGTTTCTGTAGGTTTCCTCGCCGGCAAAACGTATATAGGCTAAATTTAGTGCCAGTGCTACAACAACTTGTGAGTTTTAATCTCAACCATGACATTTTCACCATGAGTGCAAGGCCAAGTTGAAAAACCAACAAGACATAATTTATGGGTGTTTCATATCAGAAGTCTTACAACGGCTTTTGCGTGGAACGTTGGAAGGTACTAGGGTGATAAAAGAGAATTCTAAATCACGTTTCACCACATCCCAATTCACGATTATTTAGCAGATCACGTTTTTTTTTATGAAGACAAAACAGTCAGTTCCTACCCACCAACCTCCTCGACCGCCCCCGCCAACACCAAAAGAAAACAGTCAGGAATTTGCTGCCTAGGGCAATAAACCGACCAAAAAACAAAGCAGTACAAAACGGAGGAAAAGTCGCGTAAAAATTAACAACAAAAATCTCTGTTGTTCCCCAGTATGTGCAATTAGCCGCCACGTGCGTTTTTAACACAGACGACGTCGGGTGTGCTGCATTTGAACTGAACAGAAAACTCTTGTACAGCGACAAGTTAAATCTTTTTTAGAGTTGATTGTTTTGTATGACTAAGGCATGCCAATTTGAATTTAACGGCGCCCGTATAATTTATAAGTTTGAGCGTAAAATAGAAAAAAAAATGGTTTTATGGATGGTTGAAATTAGCTCGGTTGAAAATGTGATATCGCCCCCATGTTGCTGTTGTTTTTTGCTTGTTTTCAGTTTTATTTTATTTTATTTTATTTTATTTTATTTTATTTTATTTTGGGGGGGGGGGAGTGCTGTTGTTGTTGGGCTGGCTTTATACGTTGATTTAATTAAACCAACTGGTTATTACTGGGTTGTAGCTAGTAGCAGGCGAACTGCGACACTTTTCTTGTGCAAAATTGTGAAGTTATGTATTTGCCATGCGTTAAAAAATAAGCCGATGTAAAAGAAATACTTTCTTTTTCTGAATGATTAAGGTAGGAATTTCCGATTGCCTACGACCCTGTACTGATATACTTTTTTAAATTATACTTCACACTGTTAATTATATTTTAATTTTTTACTTATACCGCGAGTTCTTTTAAAATGTGTGAAAAATTAATTGTTGAAAAAGATTTGTGTTCGAGGTCTCCCACACTCTAAGATTTGAGTGGGACCAAATTTGTTAGTTTAGAATTTCGACAGAAAATGAGTTCACCGTTCCATACTGATACATACATCACCGAATTTTAAGATTGCGCAACCGTGACCTGCATATTAAATATAAATTACCTTTTGGAGGTTTAATCAATGCGTTTAAATTATAAATAAAGCTGCGGACATGATGTCGTCCTACTCTGGCTAAAAACTCTAGTTAAGTTCTTCCATTTATTAAGATTTAACGACTTTCTCTGACAGCAAACAAGGGTTATCCGTTCGCAGAAATAAAATTAAATATCATCTCAGTGAAAAGGTGTATACATGCGAGCTTAAACTCACTCATCTCAGTGAATATAGTGATTGATGCTTCTTTATCGAGTGGGTTAATCAAAGATAATTGTGGAAACCAAACGTATTTCATTAAAACTTGGTTATCTACAGTAAAACTGTAATTTTAGCTAAGCGCTAACCAGAAAAACCCGGTGGGGAAAAATAGAAACATTAACTCAGTAGCAGATAATGGCAAGATTACGTCAGTTTACTGTTTTTATCAAAGTTCCAAAACCACTGATCAACAAATGATGAAAGAAAAAAGTTAAAATCAAGGCCGGCGAAGTGTTAAAAAGTAAGCAGTGAAGTAAAATTTCACGCCTGCATGTTTCCTGTCGCAAAGACACCTTGAACACCTTCATATCCTGATAACATTATCAAGAGCCATCTGTGAGCCACTAAAACTTAATTATTGGCTGGCAAATACGGGATAAAATCTTATCTTTAGTTGATCTCTCTCATGAACGAAACACGTCCACTTGCAAATTAAGAACTTTATTTTACGTTTTATTATCAACTTTTCTTTACTTTTCTGTCATTTTCTCATTGCACTGTAAGTTCTCGCATTTCTTGACACTTCTTAAACCTCGTAATTACACAGCAGCCCGTACAGGCATGCTGACATCGGTTAAGACTTATTTGATTAGTTTCTAAAACGAAATAAATTACAAGCACCTAGTACAAAATCGACATAGGCTATCGGTATTTTTAATTGATTTGTTATTCCCAGTCAGGCTTATGTTAACCGGCAGGTGGACTGCAAAGCTTCCTGAAGCGGGCCAAAGCGTTTATCAGTCCCTTCATCAATTGATTTCCTTCCATTGGAACTCCCCTTGTTCGTTATTCCTCGTGATTTCGCGTTGATGCTCTGATTCCACCTTGGGATCATGACTTAAAATCTCGTTCCTTGGATGCCCCTGAAAAACATTAAGTCCCTGTTAAAGTTTAAATTTCATTATGGATTAAACATCAAGTTAAATAAAAATAATGCAACAATGCTAGCAGTCAAACACTTCGATCTTTTTCCGGCGATCGATTTTTTTTCTTTTTCTTTTTAATAGCATAAAATTTCTCTGGAACTAACTGCAAGAACGATTGCCATTTTACAGCTTAACAGAGCTGGTACATCTTCTCTGAGAGATTTCCTCCTTTCACTGAAAACAATATTTCCAAATTCCTGGAGGATATATTTCATCAAGCTCTGGAATTTAACGGCTGTATAGATATCATGATCTGTGGGTTACTTACGATCTTAAAAGAACGGCCTGTCCTTCGAAATCTTCCAAATCGACAACACAGTTGTCCTTCTGTGTCATGCATGGCTAACAAGATGAAAACGAGCAATACTAGAACGATAAACCAAGCAAAACGTTTCATGTTGTGCACTTGTCTTCGATGACTGTACCAGAGATGTATACAAAGGAGTCTGCCAGGCCCAAGACTGATTTAAAACTGAATATCTTGAGATGAAGAAAGATTCCTTTTAACACATAACGCCTCTAATGTAGGGCAGCCCACACTCTGACGTAAACATGACGTACAAGCAATCAGCAGACCAAGTTTAGGAAGCCGTTAAGTCAACATTTCCTTCGGGGAATTGAGTTTTATTTAGCAACGTGTGTGGTGATCGAGAAACAAAGTAGATTGATATACCTTCCTTCATGATACTCCGTGCTCGAAAGCATGCCAAACTCTTTCTTGTAGACATTTAAGAGCTTATGACTAAGAGACGCTGTTAAAGAGATGTTATTCAGTTAAATGAGTGAATTCCGTCGAAAAACAGAACCGTGTTTGAAGATGTAATACTCAGATTTACTACTTCAATATTAGTTTCGTAGTAATTGAGAAGTGGTGAAAATTGCTGTTTATGGTTAATTTCAGGTGTTGTTCGCCCGTTCCGCAATAAATAAACTATATATAAAGATGTCATATTCAACTCCCCAACTTCTCAACTGAAAGTCTCATAAATATCCCTGATTAGTTCGTCAAATGAACCAGTTCCTTCCTATATTATGGGTACATGTAAAACTCGAGTTTCATATGATTAGCTAGACATCGTGTGTTTGTGTTTATTTGAGGACTTCTTCAATATTTAGGAAAGCTACATTACGTGTACTGAAAAATTCAAAGCTGATTATAAAACACCTATATAAATCTTGCCGTTGAATGCGATTCGTTTTAACATTAACTAGTAGCTAGAAGGTGTTAGAACAAGTGCGAAACCGCTTCCCAGAGCAACAATGAAAATTGTGAGTAAAAATACAGCTGTAACCAGGATAAGACATATTAAAGTGAAAAAACCTTCTCTGGTTAAAAAAGATTAAAAACATAAGCTTTCGGCTATCAGTCTATAACCTTCGTTAAAGGCTATAGACTGATAGCCGAAAGCTTATGTTCTTAATCTTTTTTAACCAGAGAACGTTTTTTCACTTTAATTGTAAATTATATTAAAACGGAATCTCTTGGTCGACGTTTTTCAACACGTACAGCACCTGAAAACGCTTATTAACTGTGTTCATAAAAGCATTGTGTGGCACAGCTTTTGTATCAGTTCTGACCTTCGATAATTCAAAACAAGGTAGGCTAGTAGAGCATCCTGTTTCAATGAACCACTTCTTCCAGAAACAGTTTCAGCAATTAAATTTCCTTTTATGTGACAGCTTTTTACCGCGCTGACAAATGGATTTGCAAAATACAGCCAAAATAGACCGGTCAAAGGCTAAATTACTCACTTTAAATGCTTCCCTGTTTAAAAATAGAGCAGTAGTAGATGACATGAGATCGTCAATGTTGTGCTAACTTTAACAAAAACAAGCCGGAACAGTTGGGAAACATTTGCTAGACTTTTCAGGATAAATTACCTACTCCTCGTGCAATGTATTTGTAAAGAACATTGGCACCTCTGACTTAATAATAATACAATTTTTTTCTACTAATTTCTATCCTTCCTCGTGAAATCACTCACAATAATAATATACATCAGTTGAAAAATATCGACTAAATGCCTATTCGCTTGCTACAAGAAGTTGCGATTTTTTCTTTTCTTCTTTTTTCTTTTCTTTTTTTTTTTTTTTTTTGGCAAACCATAAAAAAACTCGTCAATTTTATTTTTGGGTGGAAGTGATGACTCGACTAAAAAACGTATTAAAACTCACCCATTTCCAGGATGCTGCATGGAAATAAACTAGAACAAGAAAAGTTATTGTTGTTTTTTTTTTGGAAGGAATCTTTCCAACTTCCTGGTGAATGAAACAGCTGTAAACAACCTTTTGGAATGTAACGTCTTTTTGAGTTCGAGCTTTGACCAATTTTTAACTGAAACCGTTAAAGAGACGTCAAAGGTTTATGAAGAACGTTTGAAATGCCAAATCAAACACGCCGAAAATAACTCAGACTTTCAAGTCAATAAGGCCATTTTTCATATTATGTTGACATATCGCACGTTTTAGATGTATTTAATATACTGATGCATCTTCCAAGATAAATCCGTCCATTATACCTAGTATTTCCTTTCCGGTCTTACCCACTCACTACTTTGAAATTAGCCAAAAACTCTTCCATATTTGTTCATTTCTGGTTTGTTTTCGATATTGAACAGTGTTGAAAAGGGCCAAACTGTTTAGAAAAATCACTGTAAGTGCCACTAAAAATAACAACTTACTCTCGCTTTACTGAATAGATCTGTCATTTTGTTTTTGCTTCTTATAATTTATTAGCTAGCTTGTTGTTGGTTGGGAGAACCACTACACCTCCAGTTGTGGTTTTATTAGCATTACGCTCTTCTTTAAGAAGACACATGTTTGTAGACAGAAGTCAGGACCATTGGTAACAGCTAGTATATTAAACATCGAATCGAGGTGGTCGTCACAAATTATGTGTCACACCTTAGCACAAGGGATTCTCGTGCCCAGAGCCTTCCGTTTCTTCTTGCTGACGTGGTCGAAGAGGTCTGGGAACAAGCTCAGTATATGTATATAAGCACCGATAAGAAGGTGAAGACCTGCAGACATTATATTTCTTAGCTATTGTAGTGCTGAATTATATTCAGCCAGGGAACTGGCTATGGTGGGTAAAATTTTGAAATGTCATGTGCTGCCGAACAAGAGAAAGTCAAGGTCCTCACCTTGAACTTCTCTCGGCTGGAACAAAGACTCCTCATGAGCTGGTTGACGTTCGCTAAGTACAGGAGGAGGCAGCGTGGCCGAGAGGTCAGGGCGTCGGGTTCAAGTTCCGCTCTGACCACTAAGCTGGAGTTGTTTCGCGGCAGACTCTAGTTCGACTCCTCGGTCATGCTTGTAAATAACCAACCGGTTGGAATTTTAAGCCTATTATGTTTAGTTGATATATTTGTTTCTTTCCGTTTAAGTGGCATGCCTGTGAACTGGCTAAGTGGCGGTAGCTAAGCCAAGAGATTATCAAGGTAAGTACCTTGATATTTTCTTGGCTAAGCGCATTGACCACTATAAACAACGACATTTGAACATTTGACAGACTCGCGTTGATTCGGTTTATTTATGGTTTGTTTGATTATATGACTGTGACGCAACCCTGCAGTCAAGGGTATTTTATTTTGACATTAATTACACATGTACTATTTTTCTTTAATTAAACGATACTGAAAGACAGCGGTAGAATAAATTTTCTCGGTTTATCAGCCTGCCATATCTTTGACAAGAATATTTTAGAATCATTACCTTAACTAGATATAAGTAGTCGCAGCATCAATTTGCAAATAATTGTATTCGCTATTAATTCAAACGTTTTCAGACACATCCGAAAAACTTCGGTCTACTTCGAGTCACTTCATGTCTTTTTTCCTCCGGCTGCTCTATCACAATGTCAGTTCTCTTCTGCTCTATTGGTGAATCGTCAATTGGAATTGTATTTCTTAAATTTTCCTTAAAAACAAATGAAAAATGGTTAAATTTTGAAAAGGGTCCAAATGAATTACGCTAACTTAAAGTTATTGGTGATAACTAAATATTACCCATTATCTATATTAATTTAATCACAACGGAAAACTTTTAGCAGATACCGTAAAATCCCACGTTTAAGCCCAAACGGTTACAAGGTTCCTCCCCCACCCCCCGGGCTTCGCGGCTTTTGAGCAACATTTTGCCGTTCTACCAACCTCGAGCAAGTTTTGCCTTTCTGAGCAACTTTTGAGCACAATAAAAGTTTAGAGCATATATTAAGCACGAAAAAAATCAACGAATTTTGAAATAGAAAACTTCAATTTGTGGGCTGTTTTTTAATGTTTGTCAACTTTTCGAAACGTAATCTGTCACTTCATTTGACAACGTTCGGCGAGACGTCAAATGATCCATTCCGTAAGACTTAAAGAGTGTCCTTAAATTTCGCTCGTATTTGCGAGCTACTCTTCAAAGCTAGGTTTCAAGCTACAGTATTTTTCTTGACTGTTGTTAGCAATTATTGTGAAGAACGAAAAATAAAGCTTTTAATTACCGTTTATATCAAAATATCTAGAAGTTGAGGTAGCAACTTTTGAAATTTAGGTGGCAACTCTTTGGATTTTTGGCAATTTCTTTGCAAATTTTTGGCCTGATTCCAGTAAGCATTTTTCCAGCATTTTACGAGCACAACCGTGACAGGCCTATCCAAAACCCCTTATGAAGTTATATAAGCCCAGGACTTTAAGGCGGGACCTAAAATTCTGAAAGAAATTCGAAGTTTTGTTTTTCACGGAACTCGAATCTTAAGGTACTGAAGTTTTATTTTGACAAGTACTGTTACTGTAAGTTTAAAGCTCGTTTTCTCAAAACGAGTTATTTTCGCCATCGAGAAAAGATATCTTGGGAAGGATTTACTCAATTGAGCTAAAATTTTCAGGATTTGTTGTTCTTAGTGTCCTGTGGGATAAGCATAGACCTTTTCCATGCAGTGCATTCTGTCGAAGTTATGTATTGAAACGTATGCTAGATTTTCTGTATCAGATTTAACTGGTCATCATTTCATGTGTTTTTAACTTTTCAAAAATCTCTATGCTTATCCCAGCAAGCTATTTGTCTTCTTTTATAAAATGTAAAAATTATTCCTTTTGATCAGTTCTTGTAGGAGTTATCTTTTCTCAAGTAAGCCCTGGAATTCCCCAGCAGGCGGCAGATTTAATCAGCCGGTGTCAGGTTACAATACAGTTATAGAGTACACAGGTATTTTCTCCATAATTTTTTGTCTTTAAGCTTATTAAAAATGTGTACTTTGCATGGTTTGGAGTTATATCTTAGTCGCGAGAAAATGTTTAAAACATGGTGGTAACTGACTGGGCAGGGGCAGACCAAATTTTGAACTCACAAAGGCCCAAATTTTACTGTCTACTGTAACTGTTGAACTAACCACTGAGAAATTTGACAAATGCCCTGATATTTACAGTGCGTTTACTGAAACCGGGTCCACCCAGACAATGATAACCAATCAGATGGCCGAAACGTTTGCTAATTGAAAAATGAAACAAGAGAAATTTCGGTGACATTTGAACGAATATTCAAAAAACAATGATATTGAAATTTATTACTCAGCAAACTGGCCCATGTTAAAGGGATAATTATCATTGATTCCCTGAGCGGGCGATCCGAATTTTGCGATACGGACCCCTAAGTTTCGGTGAATTACGCATGCTATAACAAAATGTTGCACAGAGGAAAACAGTTTGCAGAGTAGAAATCATTTGTACCTCATATATATACATGCACCTTTTCCAAGGATTCTTTGGAGTTCTTTACTCTTCATATCAACACGCCCAAGAAAGTGTGTGTGTATGTGTCTGTGGTGGGGGGGGGGGGGGGGGGGACAGGGGGTGGGAGCCCGGGAAAGTAGGGGGAGGGAGTCAGGGGAGGGAGCTGGAGTTCTAAGAGGGCGGGAATTGGGAGAGAAATGTAAAATGCTAATTTTTGTCATAAAATACTTTCAAAAACAAGACCCAAAATGTTATTTAACTAACATTTAGCTTATTTTGAGACTTCTCGGCTGACGGACAAACGAAAATTCACCCTTGAGCTAATAATAACTGAGGCTTACTTCCAGTAAAATTGGAAACCCTTTTACCTTGGTTACGTAACGAGGAGCAGTGCTGGAAACAAAGGAAACAAAGGGAGAGGAAACGCCTTAAGATTGCGCAGCTAAATGACTAGGATGTGTTTAGAGTTTCCTTATTTACAGGGGACGGGAGCAGGACGGACAAGGGCGGGAGTCGAGAGATAAAAGTACGGGAAGCGGGAGAGCAGGGTACGGGAATCTGGAGGTCCCGACCACCCCCCCCCCCCCCCCTCCCCGCACAAGAAAACTAACAAAGTTACATCTCTCATTCCGAAATTTAACTCCTGCGGACTGGAAAAGTTCAGTACTCACCTGTTCTAAAGAGCGTCCAGGTTTTCCGTTTGGCCAGCCTGGGGTAAATGACAGTTGTCCTTCTGTCTCAAGTGTGCTAAGAAAAAAGCACAGCAACGTGACTAGAATCACACACAATGTAAAACCTTTCATTCTGTGACGTAGCTGCTTTTGCCCAAACTCCGCAGACAAAATCTCGCAAAATAACCAAATTGAAAGTAGCCAGGTTAAACCTACACCGAATGGTTTGACTAAGAGAAAAACACCTTTATATAACGCCCTTGACAAAAGTCCACTCTTTGTTGGGAGTCACGCAAAATTTCCGTGTTTGATAAGAATGCCAGACAAACTAAACCCTTCGGAAGCAATCTCGTCAACTTGATTTAAATTATGAGGCTTTCAGTACGTGGGAGCAGACAAAAATGAATAGATCTCGTATATTTCCTGTTTTCTTACGTTGATGACAAAAACGTTTCTTAACCCTCGCTGAAAAGACCATTTAATGTACTTGTCTTTTATCTACTCTAACTGATACAGTAAGTGTGAAATGTGTTTCGCGAGGCGGAGCAGTAAGCGAACGCTGAAAAGATAAGCCTCCTACATGACGTGATATGTTATCAGCGTAGATAAAACGTTTTCTTTACTTCGCCTAAAATCGACGAATTAAAATAAGGTTTGCTCACTCTTCTAAAGAGTGAGTGGCTGTTCTAAACGTTCGTTACGTTATGTGATGCGTTATGTGATGATGCGTTACGTGATGCGTCAAGACTGGCATATGCTGTAAGCTCAACAACTTCAACGATTTTGTAATGCTGGTTTTGTTCAGTTCTGAGTGATGTTCTTTCCATTTATAATCGATGTTTCCAGCTGCGTTCAGGGTAAAGATAACGCATCATATTTACTCATAGTTTTCTCGCTACAAGTAAATTGCTTCCTTGGTCAATTAAGTCAGCTCGAATATTGGGTCAAAGAAAATTACCGATAAATATCTTTCACTTGTTTGTTTAACTGTATGGGGCTGTTTTGCTGTGGGATCTCTGAACTTTTCTGATTATGCAATGGTGCATTTTTTGTCCTCTTTTTGGAGCTTTACTCAAGATTGTTGCAGTTGTCCATGTAAAAAAATGAATGCGAAATAGTATTTATGTCGACTACAATGGAATCGTGTTTTTTCGACTTCCAAAGGAAAAGAGAGGAAAAAGAGGTAAAATTACAGTTTTGGCAGTGAGGGGAGGAAACGACCTTTGGTTCGAATTATCAGAAGGTTTGAAAGATCGAAGGTTTGAGAAATCGCATTGTAGCATTTCATAAGCATTTAGTAAATTATTCTCAGCTTTCTCACTGTACAGTGAATCAAGTTTAACATACAGCCTAAATATTTTCGCTTATTGAGTATTATTTTGAGAAAGTGTACTATTCTTGAAATAACACAACCTCAATTTGTAATATTGAGGGAGGTTGGTTTACTACTATTACTAGCCACTCTGTTTGTTACTTCGTGTCATGAAAATTTGAATATAACTTCAGTTTCTTTCGCCCGTTGAAACTATGGAAGTGAAAAGACTTCAGTGAAACAGCCTGAGATGACAAGGCAATTTTTGACAACTCTTTCAAAGTCTGTTCTATATCTTTGTTTGCCAATACAGTTTGTGGTTTCGTAAAGGTGCTCAAAATGCCTCAAGGCTTAATTGATCATTTGTTTTATCAAAAGAACGGGCACCATTAACGGGCTAATGCTCTCTGTATAAGTTATCGATGATTTAGTCCAAGCTCTTAGTGCTAAAACACAACGTAACAGCTGCACCGGAAAGAAATGCCTGTTTTGGACTTCGACATCACTTTTAGACTTTAATTCTTTCGTTTAAGTGTTTCCCTCTGTATAAAAACCGATATGTAACTACTGTTTTAAAGACTGAATTATGTTAAAGTTTAATGCTACTTGGCCATATATATATATATATATATATATATATATATATATAAACAACAACAACAACAACAACAACAAGAAGCTTTATTACCAAATAGAAAAAAAAGTTAAACTTTACAATATAATATATTGATACAAAAAAGAGGTAATGTTTACTTAGGATAACTATAAAGCTAATCAAGCTGAGTAAAACTAAGTAATGTTTAAGTACAGAAGATAGGTTGGCACTAAAGCTTGATGGAAGCAATTAATTAGTCAATAAAAAAGAGACGAAAAGAAGAAATAAATAAATAGATAGATAAATAAAAATAAAATATAAACAACAGAGCAAAAAGATGACAGGATAGTAGCAGGGAGAAACTTAATTTCCATTCAAGGGTCACTCTCCTTTCATTCGAATTTATAAACTAAAAACCTAAGAATATATTACGAAATAACATGGTTTGCTGAAACAAATTTACAAAATAAAATTGAGAAAATACAAGAAGACTAGTGCTACTTCGATCGAGTGCAGGTAACTTAATTAAAGGAGGTAATGCCTGAATACACATTGCATAAGAAGGGGAGAGAATTGCCCTCAGTTAACCACTTGGATCTGAATAGCTGTTTTCTGATTCATAAAAACTTTCTGTTTACTTTGCCATCTAATTTTAATGAGCTCTTTGACGATTAGTAAAGATATTGGCACGCCATTGAGTCGCCTTGTCCCGTAATCGAAGGCCTGGGGTTACAAAAGTACTTAACTAAATTACCGTTTCTGCGATAACTTGGATATACGTCCTGCCCACAGATTGATAACCACTCTGATAACATGAAAATTAAATGCTCAGGTATTAAAAGGAATTGAAATGTAACAGACACGAAAAGAAGAGGCGTAGGAATAATAATGAAAGCTAAGGTCGGTGCCATGTTTCCCTTTTTTTTTTTCGAGTTTCTGTACTTCATGTTGTGATAGTTTTCTTCTGTGTAATGCATCCTAAAAGCTCTAGCGATATAATGTCATGATTCTGAAATTAGCGTTAGTTTCTTTGTGTTAGTGGTGTGTGTGCGTTATTATTTTAGTATTAACGTTATAGTAGTGTGCCTGTTAATTATTTTTTGGTTTGTTCTTTGAAAGGTTCAAAAATATTATTGTAAGCAGTGTACCAATTTTGTATTGTATTAACATTCATTTTGTAAGTAGGTAGGGTAAATGACAATGTTGTAAGTAATGATAGAAATCAAATTGTCCTTAAGTTTGTAGTAGTTTTTATTGTAAGTAGTTTCAGCAATGTTTTGTTTTGTGTAATAAATAAATAAATAAATAAATAAATAAACAAACAAACAAATAAATAAATAAAAACTAATCATTTTAGAAAAACACGAGGTTGGTGGGCCTATACCGGAAATAAGATGGTACTGCTGTTCTATGGCTTAGCTGTCATCATAATACACCCTTGAAGCTGTTCAACACTTATGATAATTGCAGTTGGATCCCATTTTCTCAGTCGAACCTCGAATTTTCAAACCTCCGATAACTCGAACCAAAATCCGATTCCTTCGTCTCAATCGTGCACTGAATTTTATCCCCGACTTCTCTAACTACCCGATTTTTCGAGCTAATTTTCGTTTCCCTGGCTTTTCCCTTGGAGGTTCGAAAAATCGAGATTTCACAGTATTGAATATGTTTTGACAAAATTGAGCGACCTTTTTACAACAGCAACAGCTGAAAACATGAGCTAATATGCATTGTCAAGCTGTAGAGAATACTATCAAAGATTAAATGTGGCTCTGAACAATGTGAAAGGACTTAAATTTAGATCATTACCGATCAGGATTTTCCCATGACGTACGTGAAGGTTTTACTTTTACGGTGAAAATTTTGTTTTCACATCTTTACATTGGTTTCGCTCTCATATATCCGTTTATTCATTTACAGTCTTTATACGTGCTTATTCTTTCACTTTTTCATTCATTCCTTCATTCCAATTCTCCAAATCATTCTTTCGCTCAATCATTTGTTCGTTCTCTCCTTTTTCGTTCATTTACTTATTTTTCCATAGCCATTCATCCGTTGATTTATTCTGTTTTCGTTCACTTGTTCATTCCTTCATTCACTTGCTCGTTTTTGTCCTACTGTTTTTATATCTAATCATACCTGTTTGGTACGCTTCCGTGGCATATCACTGAGGCTCGTTTGTTCTCGCCATGGTTCTCATTTTTGCGAGACGTAGTCGAGCCAAAATATCCATTGCGAGACCAAACGAGCCAGACATGATATTTACCGTACCCAAATTCGGCCAAGTGAGCACGATGTGGTAGCCATATCATTCGCGGATATTAGGATAGTACACACGGCTTCTGATTGGCTAATAATTGCGAGTTTGGGTCCGGTAATGTGTCATCACCCATACTTACTTGACCTATTGTAACCTTATCCATATGCACCTTCAAAACCTCGGTCTTGAATTCAATTCATACCGATGTGTTTTGTCACTATCATCTATTCAACGACCGATTAACACTAGTATTCTTCCTTGCGTTCTTATGTTGATCAAGGCTGGCGCCACAAAAACGGAACTAATAAAAAAAAAACAGGTAACCGAAATAAACTTATCTCGTTTTCGTTGTGCGTACAATACAGGGGTCCAGCCCAACATCACCGTCCAATATTTTCGATGTTCAATTTTTCCTGTGCACGTTTTTGCATGAACTTTTAGGAGCGTGCTTTGTTTGAAGCGAAATCCCTAGCGCACGTTTCTGGCAGTTTCGTGTTATTTTAAAATAGCTTAGCTTCCTTGTGACGTTGTGTCAAGCCGGATGAATTTAATACGCCTCTATATGCATTCCGACATACAACAATGATTAACTCGTTCGGGAATGTCAAATATTTGCCGATAATTCCATCATTCTCGACTTTATAATGCCATGCCATACCTTGTGCGGCCTGAATAGAAGTGTTATCAATAAACGGCTGATATTCGGTCGTGAAGAATATTATTCTAAGTTAAACTGAGCAAGCCTTTCTCGCAGTCAGACTCGAGACTCGAGACTCAGGTCAGCTTACCGCACATTATTTGGTCTGAAAGGTAAATAATTCGTTGAACTGCACAGTGGAAAGGCGAAATCGAGCTTAAACATCTGAAGAATGGGAAACTGTCACATGGCAAGCGATAGAGAGGCTGTCGTTGTGTCAGGTAAAGTTTTGTTTCATTGTATTGATCTGAATTCGTTAACAAATATTTTCCGATTTTGAAATTTATAATTGAACACTGGTATGTATATTTTAGGGTTCACTCGAAGCTAATGATTGAAATGATGCTTCTCTCTACCAACTAACTGAAAGATTCAGATTGACGTGTTTAATAATAGCGAATTAAAGAAGATAGATAGTTCGTATTATAGCATCAACACTGAAAATTCGTCTCCCAAGCCCCGTAGTCCGCAGTACTTTAGTATTGAATATTATATTTTTTTTTCCCTTTGGGTTATTATTGTTTGTTTTTATTGGCAACTGTTTATCGATTTAGCAGGGCCTTCCACAGTAGCAGAAAACACTGTTTAGAGTAAACACGGTTTGAAGCAGACTAGAATTTAAGATGTCCGTCCTGTTGGTTTCAAAATACGAGAGACGTTTTGTGATCACTACATGTGGTATGCATTGAACTTCCAACAGTGTCTTGAATCAGATTGTCAGCGATCACAAAATTGAGCTGGTTTTCGATGAGAATTCTTACACCCCATATTTTACCATTTCTTCCATTCAGAAGGCTTAATTTACTTGCGATCTGATAAATAATTAAATGCCATTAATCGCGCACACTATGTGATATCATAACTGTATACCTGAAAGATCAATACATACACATCTTGTCACAGGGGGATGTTGTATTCCCAGGACTCAGAAGTATAAGGCCGTGGCAGGAAACTGGAAATGTTTGTGGGCCTGGGCAGGACTGAGTAAAGTTGACAGGTATGGTAAAAATTTTCAAATTACGTAGTAATAAATGATTTAATGATTACGTTGGAAATTGGGTCACAAAAGCCAGTATCAAGAGATATTTGAGTCCGTTCTCGAGATTCCTTAGTCTGTTTTGATTTTATATTTACAAATCCGTGTTGACCGTGATCCGACTATTTTAGACACAAACATATTCTGGCATTTTAAACATGTTTTTCTAGACGCGTGCCCGAGAAAAACACCTCCATTTGGAATGAGGATACGTGAAACTGGAATATTTGGTTACATGCCACAGACATCACGAATTAGACGAAAGTTTATTATAATTTGCGAACTTTTGTCATTTATTTCCAGAAAAAGGACTTGCCTGTGGACTCCTGGCTTCTTTTATCGCTCAGTGATCTCTACGGCGATACAGTTCCTCTTCCTTAAAAAGGAGTTGGTCATCACAGGCTATTATCAGTCAATGGCGAATTAATGTCGGCCTGAAAAATGTTAACGTAGAATCATCACGTTGTTTTATCACGATATCGGGTCTCTCTTGAGTCTGGAAACTATCGTTCATATTTGGTACCGAAGCAAAATGCAGTGTAAAACGCAGACTGCGGACTGCGGACTGCGGACTGCGGACTGCAGAACGGGGTTAAAATGCAGACTAAGGGTAAAATACAGACTGGAGACCAGGGTAAAATGCAGGACTGCAGTCTACAGACGTTTTTAACAACTTCTTTTAACGTTCAGCCTGAATATCACTCAGGTTCACTCGAGGCTAACGCTTCGATTAGCCTGTTTACGGTTTGCTCTTAGTTGATGGAAACAGCAACACGACGGAGTTAAAAAGTCTGCAGCCGTCTGAATTTTACCCCTAGTCTGCAGTCTTCATTTTATCGTCAGTCTGCAGTCCGCAGTCTGCGTTCTACACTGACCACTCTGAAGCACACAACAAAGAACTTTGTCAGGTTTCATAACAATTTCCCTCTATTAACTATGGTTTCACCACTAACAAAATAATTTCCTCTGGCTCAGCTTGCAACTGAGTATAGTCGACTGTGATAACCTCTGAAGTCGAATTCTCCTTATTAGTATTTCGAAGGAACCTATTTTGAATGGTATTTCGCACGGTAAGTTTAGGTGCTCCCCTTTCAAAATGCCACGGCAATTTTTGCCACATGCAAAATCATGATACTTACTGAACCTCTTAAATCTAACAGTAGCCTGTTCCAGGCTCTCGGTCAGGGGGACGATCGAAAAAAAGCGCGGGCGACGAGTGTGGTCTGGTGTCCCGCTCGTCACTGATCCCGCTCTTCGCTGATCCCGCTCGTCGCCCGTCCACTTTTACGATCGTCCCCACTGATCGAAAGCCTGGAACAGACTAATTATAATCTAACCGCAAAATTTCCACAGGTTAACTCTGGACGTGTTAACATTCAAAAAGGTTTTCAAGAGTGTGAAAACGGCGCGAGGCAGGCATGTTTCAGTGTCAGTTATAACCGAGGTACAAGTCATGCAGGATCTGCAGCACTTTGCACGAGCTAGCGATTACTTCCTGGGAAAGACAACCGACGAAATAGCAGAAGTTATCCTTCATGTTCTGGAAGCACACGTGCGTGACATCTATGAGCATGTAGCTTTGAAATACATCGAAGAAGGTGATAAATTTTCTGTACCTGTCAAAAGTATAACCAGAAGTCTTAAACTCAGACTAATCACGTGGATTATCAGTGATAACCCACGTTGTTTCCCGCGGAACGGTCCCAGAAATCCTTGTTCCAAAAGCTAGAGTTTGTAATCAGTGTTGTGTTCTCACGCAGTTTCCGGACGTGAAAAATACAGGGTGGAAACTGCTGTTACGGACTTCAGTTGTCTTGGGAAACATCGAGGTTCTCAGGAAAGCAAAACTAACTCGAGACCGGTAATTAAGTGTATGATATTGGCTTGTTTTGAGGTATGTGAAAGTTAAACCTTTTCTCTTGGCTTTATTCCAGATTCAAACCACTTTTCAGGAAGAATACAAAAGGCGGCCACTCCTGACGTGTGGGACCTGGGAGTGTTGATTCATAACTTGTTCATCACAGACGTGACTCGAGAGGAAATGTAGTGCTTATTCTAATGGCTGATGAACACAAGGACGTTTTCATTGGTTCGTACATGCAGTATCAAGATGAAGCCTGACTCTTGACGAGTCCGCTGGTTACGTGTATGCCATTTGTTGCGTGACCGCGTTAACGAGCACCTGATAACGCTACACGAATTCTAGTTAGAACTTTAAAACCTGAGAGTAAACGTTTCCATTCTCCCAAACTGCTAACACATTATTTCGTATAAGACAGAGTTGTTCAATAACTCGCGTCTCCCTGTTGCATTTCCAAGACAGCAACTCTTGGTAGCTCAGTACCCGTATATAATTGGGAACCTACTGTTCCTTAATGAAGCTATACCGGCACACGTTTCTTTAACATGATGACTAGACTAAACGCATTTCGTCCGTCCACGTTTTTTCTTTGCCTGTATACAACCACCCACTTTTCCTAGAGAAACTGGCGGAGGCGCGTACACCTCCCCTCTCCCCATCCCCTCCCCCCAATCACCGATATTCTTCAGGAGAGTGAGATACTGAACACGGGCTACCTGTTTTGTTTCTTGTTAGGTTTTTTGAGCTGTGAATATATTGTCATTCCTGACCCTAACTCTTTGTTAGCCGGGCATGTATACATGTATATACGCTTTCAGTCTCGAGTTATAAAAAATAGCTTTTCGTTTAAGAGAATATTTAATAAGAGTATAAATTATAAACAAACGCCAATTGTACTGCAAGAATCCATACGTACTAGCTAGGAATACTCTACAGAAAGCATAACCATGTAGACTGTACCATCTAACGATTATATTTGAGTTCGCTTAAATACAAAAGATTTTAAAATCAATTAAAAAGTAGAAAAAAATATGCGTTGTCTGTACTCAAAATAGTTAATCGAGATTTTCTTTCGCTTACAGGACCCTCACAGTGACGTGTAAACTTAGTTTAAAATTCCTCCTATTTCCTCCCAATCGATTGTCTATGAGTTTCTGACGTGGTACGAATTTAATTTTACATTGCATTGCCTTCTTACTTTTTCCTTTATATCTAAGCACTATTGCCCGAGCGTGAAAATCTCAGTAGTTTCGGACGCTGAAATCCTGTTCAGCACAATATTCTTTTTTGCAATAACTGCGGAAATTCTCGCGCGCTCATTGGCTAATTTTCATTGTCAATAAGCCGGCAGACGCATGAATTGCGATGTTGACGCAACGAACGACAGCGGACAAGTTGACAATTTGTTATTGTAAAAATCAAATTGACGTCAGTTTCTTATGCGTCTGTCCTGTTATTGACAATGAATTTCATCATAACATTGTCAAAGATGTCTGCGGAGCTGTTATTGCAGTTGAGTCTGCCCTCAAATATTCTTTTGTTTTAAAAGGCATTTAAACGAAGCGAAAGGGTCATTATAATGCAGAATTGACCCTGTCGCCTCGTTTGAGTGTCAAGCCTCTGATAACTGCAACAACAGCTATTCTGACAATTTTATGACAAAATTCATGATCAGTAACAGGACAGACGCATGAAAAACTGACGTCAACCCCTCTACACTCAACTTTGTTCCCATGGCTTTTTTCCTTTCCCGTCCGCCATGGGGATGAGGTTGGTCCACTTGATTGTTGGCTACAAACTATATATAACTTGGACAACCTGTTGAAAACTTACCTAATTTTCTTGTTTCATACGGTATCTTGCTAGAACATATGGTGTGAGTGCAACTGAAGCGTGCAAAATTGTCTTTACTGAAATTCTAGCCAGTAAGCGCTGGCGAGAAAATGGAGCTTGTAACCGAGTGCGTCACAGAATAATTACGTGTATATAAATGCCCATGTGACCGCTGACTAACGGGCTCAATTGTATTTGAAGACCTTCGAGCAATCAAAACGACAGTCAGACATAACATGTGGAAAAGGGATCGAAAATCGAAAGAACTATCGGATTATTGAGAGAAAAGTGAATGCTAACGATAGAATGATACTCTTTCTCGGAAACTGAATAGCCAGAAACGCTGTTATCAAGATGGGAGAACCAAAAAGGTTGGTCGAACTTTATAAACTCTAAACTTGAGCTCTATAAAAATTATATGGTTGAGCTGTAAATTACGTGGTTGTTCCATAGTAATTGCTTGTTGCAATTGTTCGATGTAAACAGAATTGCAATAGGTTTTATGTTGTATTACAAAATTTTGAAAGGTAAAGGTAGCTGGTGCTCTGAATACAACATTTATATCGATCACTTCCATCTGCCTCGAGTCTGTACAGTATTCTACTGTGTTTCGTTAACTCCGCTGTACATGTTACATGTAGGTATGGACTTATCATTCCAAATAAAAAGGCAGCAAACAAACCAGTGAAGAAACTGGCGGTCTTTGGTAATGATTCCAGTGATGATGAGGTAATTTTATTTCAATAATAAAATAGTAAAAGAATAATTAAACAAGGAGTACTGTTTTTTGCCTTAAATATTTATTCTTATTGTGTACAAACAGTGTAAGATCTTATCAAAAGGACGATGATTATAGATGTAAATATGTCATAATAGTCCTTATCATGGCCGACAGTGAGCCAACACTTAAGTCTGAAACATAACAAAAACTGTCAGCTGACTGTAGGCAGTTTGTAACTTAACATTTTTCAACCAACAGATGGTCGACATTTGACAGACCGATAGCCAACTGTCAGCCAACAGTTGGCCAAAAGTTGACCAACAGTCGGCTGACAGACGACCAACAAGATTTTTTGGGAACTGTTCTTCACTTTAAACAGGTAATTTAAGGTCTATTCATTATAATAGTTATGGTGTGGTTCAATTTATTCAGGAAACTGCTCACAAAGAAGTGAATTTATCCCTCATTCAAGAAGCACAAAAGAAGAGGCAAATGAAACAGGTACGTGTAACTCTTTTGTTTCGGTTGCACTCTCAAAATATCATGTCTCCACGTGTATCCTTACATTTCTTTAAATGTTAGTCTGGAGAATCTGGGGTTATATCAAGATCATTTCTCCTGGATGATGACTTTTTTTTCTTGTTGCATGTTTTGTAGATAATGAATCATTATTTCAAGGTACTAGTAGTACATGTATGAAAAGAAAGCAGGGCTTGGCCTCGAAAAAAATGTCCATAGCAACAAGTATCCCAGTCCTTATTTATTATTCACAGACCAAGCAAAATTTGGAACTCTCCTGACTCAAAAGCATCTTTGTTATACTTTCTATACAGACACAGATTGAAATTCAGAAAGCATTGAAGGATGACCCAACAGTCTATGAGTATGATGCTGTGTATGATGAAATGGAAGAGAAAAAGAAAGCTGTGAATGTAAAAGTTCCAGAGAAGGACAGAAAGGTATGTGTACAGTTATTGTAACAAGAGAAAGAAATGACCAATTCCCTCCACGAGATGTGCTTGTAGGTAATTGTATTCATTAGAACAAATATCCAGTCCAATGTAGTGAATACAACTACCATGATTCAGGGATTTCCTTAATTTTTTCCGCAGGAGGGCAACTGGTTTTCACAGGGAGGCAAAACTTTTTGAACTGAAATTCTCTATAAGAAAAACATTCCTCTAGATGATCAAACCAGGTGGGCAAAATCATCCTCACAGCCAGTCAATTTGCCGGTGCCCAACCCTTAATGAAACTCCTGATGACTCCTTGCAGGCATGTATCATGGAGGGAATTGGCCATTAGGTAGCTTTTAGTATTTGTTGATGCCATTATTACATGAAGAGCACAAACTATATTTTAGGCCTTGTCCACATGTATCTGGATATTTTTGAATCTGCAACTTTTTCTTTCCAGATTCAAAAATTCCCCTGTCCACATGTAGCGTATTCAAATCGAATTTGCCTGTCCACATGCATCTGATGGTATCCAGATTCACTCTAGAGAAACTAGGCCTACATGTTGTGCTGCCATATTGGTTTATTGCTTGGTAAGAGACTGTACACAATTTTGCTAAGTCATCGGATTTGAAAATATCCAGATTTGCTGTCCACAAGTTATCGGATTCGTTGTGGATTTATTTTTTCCACTCTGGAGAGCAGATTGAAAAATATCCGGATTCTCTGCTGAATTTGCCAGATAGGTGTGGACAGAAGCCGTATCCAGAAAGAAAAAGTTGCGGATTCAAAAATATCCAGTTACGTGAGGACGGGGCCTTACAAATCATGAAGTTGGAAAATTAACCCAGCAGGGATGGTTCACAAGAAGAAGGGAAGGTCATGGTGCAGTAGTGAGAGCAGTTTTTTTATTTTAGTTTGTTAATAGTGGTACTAGTAAGAGCATTTGCCTCCTACTAATGTGAGTAGGTTCAAATCTTTGACCCAGCATTGTATAAACTGAATTTGCAGGTCCTCATCCTTGCTCATTCTTGCTCTTAGAATAGTTCTCCAGTTTTCCTCCCTTCAAACCAACAACATCTAAATTTCAATTTGATCTGAAAACTGATGATTAAATAATATTCACTAGATGGATGTGTCTTTTTTAATAGTAAATACCCTTTTGTATTTTAATTGTTGTTGGTTTTTTTTAATTTAAATTTTTAACCTGCTTTTGGCAAATGAATATAATTTTACTTTAGCCTGACAAAATGAATCATTCTCAACTCCAAAATAAACTCAGTTTGTTACATGTACCCTGAGCACTACACAGACAAGCAAATCTGATGACCCTGGGCACTAATTAATATTGAAAGATGGAAGCTTGTCATAAAGTGCACCTATTGAGGATGAGGTGCCAACACATTTAAAGCAGGCAAACAGCAAGCTCAAAGCTTACCTGTCACATTATTTTGGGTGTGTCTATGTGGCGAAAGAGTAGCCCTCCATTCTCAGCCACCTTGGGACTTTTCCTGCTTTCTATTTAAAAAGCAGTGAACTGTTCATGAGAGATGATAAAGTTTGCATAGAAGGGTTGAAGGTTACTCACTGTGAAGGTAGAAAGACCCGAAAGGGCAAGCCACCGTTTTACCTTGATGAAAGATAGATAAGTTTGAGTCACCTACTTTGCACTACTAGTTTCCCTTCTCCTTTCCTTTTGAACGTCTGTCACACGCCTGCACACGCCTGCCACACAGCCTGAATTAAGACAGGTCAGGGCGTACAGAGCCTGTGGGATCCCTTGATGGCATGATTCAAACGGGACAACTTTTCCTATGTAAATGTGTAGTAAAACTGAGGTGGGTCCAGAAAAACTGGCCCTAAATCTTCACTGGTACTTTTTGTTTGCCTTGTTTTTGAAACTTAGCCTAAGTACATTGCGGGCCTGTTGAAGTCAGCAGCTGCTAGGAAGAGGGACTATGAACGGACTGTAGAGCGGCAAGTACAGAAGGAGAGAGAAAAAGAGCAAGGAGAGTTTGATGATAAAGAAGCTTTTGTTACAGAGGCGTATCCTTTCAAATTTATATTTACTTCTAAAATTTACACTATGAGTAGTCCCTATTTCGCTCAGCTCGTCGTGTGTGACGCGAAAGAAACTCTCACACTTGACGGACTAAGTGAAAGAGGGACTATTCGCAGTCTAGTTAAAATTTGATTTAACACCCTCCCTTCAATAAGCGCCTCCTTCCTAATCAGTGCCCCCTTTTCAACATGTTTGTATTAATAAGCGCCTCTATTCCAATCAGCGTGCCCCATACCAGCTCATACCAATACACGTCCCCATTTACGTCAGCCTGTCCCTCCCTACTCAATGACCGTGCCTCCAGAGTTAATTGAGTTCATGTATCCGTGGTTTATTTCCCTTTTAAACAGCTCCAAGCATACCCGCATTACAAAACAACTATTCTTCTTATAGCTTTCTTATTGTCTCGACTGTTATTTCCGTGTGAAAAAACGAAAGAATCGCCCCGTACCTACCAGGCACCCTACCTTAAGCACTCAGAATTTCATAAGTGCCCCGGGCGGTACTTGGGAATTGCAGCTTGAAGCTGCCCAGATTCGAGCCCTGGCTGGGGCCATTTTGTTGTGTTCTTCAGCAATACACACAAACTCGTAGGGCCTCTCTCCAACTGAAACTACAAATTGCTACCGGCAAATTGTTTGGGGAACCTCGCAAACTAGAGGAGGGAGCCTGGTGATGGACTTGTAACCGGATTCAGGATATAGGGACCATGATATTGAATTGTACAGTCTGGTAACCAAAGGTTGGTTTCCGCTTACGAAAGGTTGTCTGTGAGAGTGTTTCTTAACTGAAATTAAATCAGATTCCGCAGGAAAATGCAAGAACAAGCAGAGGAGGAAGAGAGACTCAAACGTCAAGATGCCATTGACGGTAAATATTTTTTTATGTTTTCTATCCTTCGCAGCTTTTAGTGAGCGCTTCAAGCGTCACATAGCGTTGCGTAACGAGAAATGTTGCATGACGACCCACATAAGTCCTGTGAAGGTATGAAGGGATAGGCCTGTCTTTTTTGAGGCAGGGTTTTGCAATTTCCAAACAAAAAAATACTGCACAGCAAAAACTGCTGAAAAAAAATCGTGCAAGCGAAGCCATGGAGAACAAAAATTTAGCAAGTGTTTTCTACTATCCAGCTGATACCAGTTTCTCGAAGGTCCCGAAAATTTTTCGCACCCGAAAAGCCGTAGCAAAATCTCAATCCTTATGATTACAGAGCTGTGTTATGCATATATTCTTAATATGAACAGAGGTTCTCTTCAAACAAGACGTTTCAGGCGTATACACCTCTCTGTCTTTAAATGTCGATTAACTAAAAATGGCTTTGCGAGCCCGAAAAGTTTCCGGGGCTTTCGAGGTCCTTTTTTGATGTTAAAAAATTCTTGCATAAGCAATTGCCCATCAAAGAAAATTTTGCACAACCTAAAAGTGCGAAAAAAATTCCATGCCCCAGAAAAGTCCTCAATCAACCCCTCTTCTCCCCTCTCTCCTGTCAAAAAAATTTTGATGCGTCCCTAAGAATCGTTTTCTGACTGGGTCAACACGTAAAGCCTCTAGCCTCACGTAGCGTTGCGTGACGGCCAACGTAAACACTGCGAAGGTGTTGATAACCTCGAGATTTATTGAGCGGTTTTCTTTTTCAGCTGCCAATGACGTGACGAAGCAAAAGGACTTGAGTTTGTTTTATCGAAACCTTCTGGATCGAAACGTATCTTTGGGCGGCTCATTCACCGGCGAGGATGCAACGAAGAAAGATTTGCAAAACAAGGAAAGACACGGTAGATCCGAACAAGAGGATAAGAAGTCATCTCAAGAAAACCTGGACGAAAGAAAACACGAAGAATATACAAATAAGGAAGGGAAGAAACATTCAATTGTTGACGAAGAAATGCGAAGACACCCGAGAAGTCCTGTTCGGCATTCGAGAGAACACGATCATAGCAGTCGGAATCGGAGAGACAGCGAAGGACACGAGGAACGTCGAAGACGCTCGCTGGATTCTTCCGACAAGGAACGAAGACGACATAGTGGTAGGAACTTCGAGGATCGAGAAAGTCAGAGACATCCAAGTCACTCCGAGAGACACCGATCAAGCCGAGATGATCGCCGGCACTCAGAAAATTCCGAGCGGAGTCGAACAAAGCACGATGATCGACGAGACAGAGTTCGGAAACGCGAGCACCGTGAAGAGGACGATCATGAGGTAGATAATGGGTCCGTGGCCGAAAGGGATGAAAACGAAAGTGCAAAGATTGTTAGAGAAAGTAAAAAAGCGGAGGAAACATTGAGCAAGGAAAGTCTCAGCAAATTTGCCAAACGCAGTACAGGTGAAACTGTTTTGTCAGCTAAAGAACGCTACCTCGCGCGTAAACGCGCGCGCGATGCCGCTAACGATGCAACGCGAAACCCTGACGACAGCGACGATTAACACTGTTCTTTCGTTTGTTTTGATTGATTGTTTGTAGCCAAAACGGTATTGAACCGAAAAAGTATGACAGGAAATAATGTGTTGTGTTGGGTTTGGTACCTCTTAAGCGTGAAAAAAAAAAATTCAAGCCACGTCCACAAAACAGGATCCAGGTAATTCTTAGGGGTTCTTTTCAAAATTTCCGACGAGCACCCCCGTCATTTTTATATGGGATTTCTCCCTCCTCCTCCCCCCCCCCCCCCCCCACCGGGCATCAGTTACCCGAGGTTTTCATTATCGAACTTTTACCGCTGTTGAACTTCTTCCCAGCTTGCTGACTGTGTGATAAATTAACACTGCGAACCTCCGGCCCCGATCATGCGATCAGTCCTCTCGGGGCATTTTAATCCTTCAGATTATCACTGGTTACAGTTCTTACATTCAAATGGCTTTCAGAGCTTGTACTGAAGAACTCGAAAGCGGCCACTCAGAGTGGTCCATCTACGAGCTTTGCCTTGTGGTAATGGTGACACTCTGAGAGAGGTGGCAAAACCTTTATAGAGTAGCGAGAGGAAAAAAGT